>NC_028640.1:15746408-15851934 GCF_001406875.1 Solanum pennellii
AACTTATTACTATAGTTTAGTTGATATTTTCTTGATTTTACTTTGTTTTATTGTTTTTGATTCATGCAGAACCATCCTCCTTGTATGCCAATACACGGAGAGGAAGAGAACCCCTGTTTCCTTACGATCACGAATAAGAGCGTACACTACGCAACATGAATTGTAACTTGGGAATTAATGATGATGATCCAAACCAGAACATCCCAGCTCCGGTTGATGTTCATGGTCAGTTGTTACCCGATGCTCCCGGTGAACACCAACAGAGGGGACAAAATCCCTCTCCACGGCCCCAAGCATACTACAGAGGCTATGACAACATAGCAGACTCTGATGGGCCACTTGTCTTGCCTCCTTTACCACCAGGCCATACTTTTGTGGTAACTAGTAGCCTGATGCAAATGCTCACTGCCAGAGGTTTGTTTTCAGGGCTACCTTCTGAGGATCCACATGCCCATATAGCTAAGGTAAGGGCAGTGTGTAAAAGCTGTGTAGGGAGGCTTGACTTGGACTTGAATGTAATAGGGCTTAGAGTGTTTCCTCTCTCACTGACGGGAGAGGCTGCTATATGGTTCACTGAGCTCCCTTATAACTCAATTTTCACTTGGACCCAACTAAGGGATGTCTTCTTAGCACGCTACTATCCGTTCTCCAAGAAACTAAACCACAAACACATAGTGAACAACTTTGTGGCACTACCAGGAGAGTTAGTTAGTAGTTCTTGGGATAGATTCACCTCGTTCTTGAGAAATGTTCCAACTCACCGTATTGATGATGAGTCACTGAAGGAATACTTCTATCGAGGACAGGATGATAATAATAAAGCGGTGTTGGACGCTATAGCAGGTGGATCTTATGGGGAGTGCCCTTATGCTGAGATTGTTGAAAAATTAGAGAAAATCTCCCAGAATAATAAAGCTTGAAGTACTAGGAAGTCAGCTACCGGGAGACATACCTTCGCAGTACAGTCCTCTCACAACCCAGCAACAGATGAGATTCGTGAAGAAATGGCTCAGATGAGAACTGAGCTTGGGTTGGTACTAAAACATGTCACTGGGGTGCAGAAAAGATAAATGCAGTCAACTACTTGTCGAAACCACCGCCACAAAATGATGAGTGTTATTATGAGGAGGATTCCTATCCGGTAAATGAGCAGACGGGGGGTTTCCGACCAAGTGCTCAAGGCTCAAATCAGAAGAACTGGCGCCAAGGTCAAGGGAACAAAGGTCAGAACTATGGTATCAACAACCGTGAGGGTCATTATGTCCGAGATGGAAACTATAACCGCGACAACAACTTCAACAGGGGTAACTATGGTAATAGAAATGACAGGAATGGGCCTTATGTTCCTCCTCAAAATCGTGAAGTTACTCCTAGGAATGGTGGAGGTAGTATGTCGTGAGTTGAGGATATGTTGCATAAAATGATGAGGAGGTTCGATGCTAGTGATGAGCTTAATAAAGAGTTGAGGAATGATTTAGCGGGTATTGGGCAAAAAGTCGATACACATGAAATATCGATTAAGCAACTGGAGTTACAATTGGCCCAATTATCTGCGACTGTGAACACACGGCAACCGGGCACTCTTCCTAACAACACTGTCCAAAATCTGAAAAATGATGGACATTGTGTGGAAATCACTACTCGCGGTGGCAAGCAAACCATTGACCCACCTATGCCAACTAATGAGAAAAAGGTGACAAAAGATACTGATAATGTGGTAGATATTAATGGTGAAATAGAGGTTAACACTGCAAAAGATGTTGAAGTGCCTAAAAAGGTAACTCCCATGCCTAGGCCACCACCCCCATTTCCTCAAAGATTATTGAAAAAGACCAAGGATGGTAAATATCGGCGTTTTATAACAATTCTGAAGAAGCTTTCTTTCAATGTCCCTTTGGTAGAAGCTCTTGAACAAATGCCCAGTTATGCCAAATTGATGAAAGATCTGGTTACAAAGAAAAGATCAGTCACTTTTGAGGATGATGATAGAATGCAGCACATTAGTGCTATTGCTACAAGATCTCTGGTACAAAAGAAAGAAGATCCGGGTGCGTTCGCTATTCCTTGTACAATCGGGCTATTACATTTTGCGAAAGCATTATGTGATCTTGGGGCAAGCATAAATCTCATGCCCCTCTCGATTTACAAGAAGTTGGGTTTGGGTGACCCAAAGCCCACTGCGATGCGGCTACTGATGGCTGATCGATCAGTGAAAAGGCCTATAGGGATACTTTATGATGTGCTAGTAAAAGTGGAGTCATTCATATTTCCGGCAGATTTTGTTATTCTTTATTGTGAAGTCGATTTTGAAGTGCCTATTATTCTTGGGAATCCATTCTTGCTACAGGTAGAGCCTTAGTTGATATGGAAAAGGTTCAGAAGAAATTTCGGTTGAACAATGAGGAAGTGACCTTTAACATTTGTAGGTCCATGAGGCAGAGTGGTGACCTCCAATCGGTATCTACTATATCCCACAACATAGGTGAGACATCTGAGACACAAATAGAAGAACGTCTAGGTGTAGAAGCAATAGCGGCAGTGATAATGAAATTTGATAGCTACTGCATTGAAGAGTATGAGTCATTAGTCGCGGCTCTTGATCGAGGTGATGTTTGGTTTAAATCGAAGAAATATGAGTTAGATATGAAGAATCTCGAGTCCCCACCCGCGAAACCATCGATAGAGGAGGCTCTAAAGTTAGAACTAAAAGCTCTCCCACCTTATCTCAGGTATGAATTCTTAGGAAATGGTGACACTTTGCCGATAATCATTGCATCAGACATGAATGATCAACAAGTTGAGAGTTTGGTGAAAGTGCTTAAAAGGTTCAAAAGAGCTATTGGGTGAACTATTGCGGACATTATTGGGATCCCTCCTGGTATTTGCTCTCATAAAATCCAACTCATGCCTGATCATAAGCCAAGTATTGAGCACCAGAGACGCTTAAATCCTCCTATGCAAGAGGTCGTGAAGAAGGAAATCATTAAGTGGTTGGATGCCAGAGTAATCTATCCGATCACCGATAGTAGTTGGGTATGTACTGTTCAGTGTGTACCTAAGAAAGGGGGAATGACTGTGGTCCCCAACGAAAGATATGAACTTGTTCCAATGAGACCGGTTACTGGATGGAGGGTGTCTATGGATTACCGCAAATTAAATTCATGGACTGAAAAAGACCACTTTCCTATGCCCTTCATGGATCAGATGTTGGATAGACTTGCCGGAAAAGGGTGGTACTGTTTTCTTGATTGATATTTGGGGTATAATCAGATTTCTATTGCACCAGAAGATCAAGAGAAAACCACTTTTACTTGTCCATATGGGACCTTTGCGTTCAAAAGAATGTCGTTTGTGTTGTGTAATGCACCCGCCACATTTCAGAGATGTATGATGTCGATATTTTTCGACATGGTGGAAGATACTATAGAAGTTTTTATGGATGATTTTTCTGTGGTTGGTGATTCATTCGAGCGGTGTTTGAACAATTTATCTGAGGTCCTTAAGAGATGTGAAGACTGCAATTTAGTACTGAATTGGGAAAAATGTCATTTCATGGTGAAAGAAGGTATTGTTTTGGGTCATCGCATTTCAGAAAAGGGCATAGAGGTTGATCGAGCTAAAGTCGAGGTAATAGAAAGACTTCCCCCACCGATCTCTATGAAAGGTGTCAGAAGCTTTCTTGGGCATGCAGGTATTTACCGGAGATTCATCAAAGACTTTTCAAAGATTGCACATCCATTGTGCAAACTGCTGGAGAAAGATTGTAAATTTTGTTTTGATGAATCATGTCTTAAAGCATTCGGTGAGCTAAAAGAAAAATTGGTGTCCGCACAGGTGATGTGCGATGCTAGTGGGGTTGCTCTTGGTGTAGTATTGGGACAAAGAAATAACAAAATCTTTCACCCCATTTACTATGCTAGTAAAGCCCTAAATGAAGCTCAGAAGAACTACACAGTGACTGAGCAAGAACTCCTTGCAGTTTTCTTTACTTTTGAGAAATTCCGCTCCTATATGCTAGGTACTAGAGTTATAGTGCATACTGACCACTCAGCATTGAGATATTTGATGGCAAAGAAGGATGTGAAACCTACGTTGATTCGTTGGGTATTACTGCTACAAGAATTTGACTTGGAAGTGATGGATAGAAAAGGAACTGAAAATCAAGTTGCTGATCATTTGTTCCATCTATAGGATAAAGCTATGAGAGATTTGGGGATAAGACTGACATTGATGATACTTTCCCCGATGAGCATGTATTGGCTGCTTCACAATACTTGATTCCATGGTTCGCAGATTTTGCGAACTATCTGGCAAGTGATATTGTTCCATCGGACTTGTCCTTTCGTCAAAGAAAAAAAGTTCATGTACGATGTGAAGAATTTCTTTTGGGATGAACCTTACTTATATAGGAGTTGTGCCGACGGGCTTATTCGCCGTTGTGTGCTAGAATGTGAGATGTTGAGTGTGTTGGAAGCATGCAATTCCTCACCGGTTGGTGGACATCACAGCGGTATCCGAACCGCTCATAAGATATTACAATGTGGTTACTATTGGCCAACTCTTAATCAAGATGCTCATGAGTTTGCTAAAGCATCTAACCGATGCCAACGAGATGGTGGCATTTCAATAAAGCAAGAGCTCCCTCTAAACCCTATTCTTGTGATTGAGTTATTTGATGTTTGGGGCATTGACTTTATGGGCCCTTTTGTGAGTTCTCATGGAATGAAGTACATTCTAGTAGCGGTTGATTATGTATCTAAATGGGTCGAAGCCATCTCCCTCGCAAACAATGAAGGGAAGAGTGTCACTGCATTCTTAAAAAATAATATATTCTGTCGTTTCGGAACCCCAAGGGCAATTATTAGTGATGGGGGCTCCCACTTCTGCAACAGATTGTTCAAGGGGTTATTGGAGGAATATGGGGTTCGCCATAATGTGGCCACTCCTTACCACCCTCAAACTAGTGGGCAAGTTGGAGTGTCGAATCAGGATATCAAACAGATATTGTCAAAAACAGTGAACGCTAGTAGAACGGATTGGTCAAGGAGGCTTGATGATGCCCTTTGGGCCTACCGGACAGCGTATAAGACTCCCATAGGTATGTCTCCATACCAACTTGTATATGGGAAAGCTTGTCATCTTTCGGTTGAGTTAGAGCATAAAGCCATGTGGGCTATGAAGAAGTTGAAAATGGATTGGAGCGAAGCTGCAGAACAACAGTTAACTGGGTTGAATGAACTCGATGAATTTCGCCTGAAAGCTTATGAAATCTCAGCCCTATACAAAGAAAAGATGAAGAAGTACCATGACAAAAAAATTGAAAAACGGGAGTTTATGGTTGGGGATTTGGTGCTTTTATTCAATTCTAGGTTGCGCTTGTTTCCGGGCAAGCTCAAGTCCAAATGGACTGGTCCTTACTTGGTTACCCAACTATTCCCTCATGGAGCAGTTGAATTGGAAACTAAGGAGGGTGTGCGGTTCAAGGTGAACGGACAACGCATAAAAATCTATCTCGGGCATGCTGAATCGACGAATGAAGTGATCGACGCATACCATCTTGATGAAGTCTGAGTAATCAAGTGTCCTTAGTCGTGCCGCGACGCTATTGGGAGGCAACCCAATACTTATAGTTTTTCTTTGTAGTAATGGTAGCATTATCTACTAATGGGTTTTAATTTGCAGGCACATCACCAGGAAATTCTGCAGAAAATTACTCTGCAGCAGTTACTGACGAATACAGCGACGGACCTTTACCACTGCGATGGACCGTCGAATGAATTTGTCGTGCCAGGTACGTCTTTCTGTTACTTTCAAACTAGGGAACACGCGATGGAAACAACGACGGACCGTCACATATGAGACGGACCGTTGTCGTGGAATCGTCGCGTTCCTAATGAGGCATACCCGACCCGACCCGGCTGGGGGTTTTTAAAAAAAATAAATTTCAACATTTAAAACCCCCAACCCTTCATTTCACCCCATTCCTTCACTCTTCCTCCTATTTCCCTCCCTTTTCAACTTCCAAAACCATCTCTCTCTTCAACCGATCATTTTCCCCATATTTTCCAAAATCCTAAAAGCCATCATCTACTAGTCGAAGAGTTGCTGCTGTGGGTGTCTACTTGATCATCAAGTACCTTTTCCTCTTGTTTTTCTCAAATTCTCAGGTATGTGTCTCTAATTTCTACTCATTTATATTGCATTTTTGTTTATCAATTAGTAGTAGTCTAGTTCTTCTTGATACATTCAATCTTTATCAAATTTTGTCTGACCTACGTAAAAAAAATTCCCAAAATTGAGGTGTTAAAACCCTAGAAATAAGTGCCTTAGCATTGCTAGTTTACTAGGTATTTGGGTTAGACAAATGTAGGTCAAAACACTACCAATTCGATTTGGGTCATAGGGGATGAATGGGGCATCTCCAGTACTATCACTGAGTTACAGAACGAGACACCGATGACGGACCGTTGTATTAATGACGGACCGTCATTGGGTCCATTCCAACCGCCCTAATACTCCACTGTCCAATTTTTATCCTAGTGTCCACCAACGGCCACATGCGACAGACCGTTGTTCCCGCGATGGCCCGTTCAGCACAACCGTTCTGGTTGTCAGATACCCTATTCTTAAGGGTTTTCACTTTTTCTAAGTGTCCTTAGACAGAAACATGCGACGGACCGTCATACCTACGACGGTCCGTCATGCACAACCGTTCTGGTTGTTAGAGACCCTTTTCCTAAGGGTCTCTCTCTCTCTATTTTTCTAAGCATCCTCAAACGGACAACTACGATGGAGCGTCATACCCTCAACGATCCATCCTGCATGACCGTCATGACGGTCAGAGACCCCTCTCCTAGGGTCTCCATATTTCTTTCAAGTGTCCTCTGACGGACACGTACGACGGACTATTGTACCTGTGACGGTCCGTCCTGCATGACCGTTTCGATGGTCAGAGAGCCCTCTCCTAAGGGTCTCCATATTTTTTTCCAAGTGTCCTCTGACGGACACGTACGACGGACTATTGTACCTGTGACGGTCCGTCCTGCATGACCGTTTCGATGGTCAGAGAGCCCTCTCCTAAGGGTCTCCATATTTTTTTCCAAGTGTCCTCTGACGGACACCTACGACGGACCGTCGTACCAGTGACGGACCATCCTGCACATACCGTCATACTTGTCAGATACTCTCCTTCACGGTTCTCCATATAAACATAGTCTAAGTAAGACACAACGGACCCCATGACGGTCTGTTGTACTCACGATGGACCGTCACCTGGTCCGTTGTGTTTCACTATTACTATAGCAATGTAATTTTATTTTAATTTTTATTTATTTATTTTGTGTGGTTTTGCTTGTCTTGTTTGCTCGTTCTAGTACTAATATTGATCCTTTATAGGTACTATCTACTTTGGTACCAAAACAAGATCGAGTCTATGCACGCGGGCGATCGAAGTCTGTCGCCCCGTCTGCCCGCCTAGTCATTGGATCTGATGATGAGCGTGACCCCGAGTACGTGCCCCCAGGTACTTCCACCCCATCCCGTGTTGCACGTGCTACCAGAGCCACACCCAAAAAGTTGGCGTCCGGCATAGTCACTACCTCCCAGTCTGATAAAGAGCGCACACTGACCGGCACACCTTCTGGGCTAGCCACTAATGAAGAAGGAGCGTCTGGCTCCCTAGTAGTTTCGTGGTCGAAGGAAGCCTCCAGATCTGCTGAGGTTCCCGCACCCGCTACCGCTGCAGCGTCGACCTCGTCTGATGAGGCTGACAGTTCGGAATCCACACCCGGTTCACCAGCTCGTGCTCTCACCCCGGTTACTGACCAGCCCAACCGGTGATGTGTCGACGGGCAGTTTCAAGTCTATTCCGATGCAAAGTTCCTGAATGACAAAGGAGTTATGACTCGGACACTTACATTGGAGCGGTGGGTCCTCACGGGAAGTCTCCCGATGATGCCTGAGATCCACAATCTCTTCACCAGACATCGACTGAAGTGAACAGCACGTTCTTTGGGACGTTATAGTTAAGAGATGGTCCGAGAGTACTACGCATCCTATGTAGCGACTCTCTGATCCCAGATTGATAGGCGGGCTGCCCCCGCCAAATAGGCCCCACTGGAGCAGGTCCGAGTACATTGCGTTCCGGTTGATATCTCTCTGCCTGCTCTCCGCCGGTTTCTATACGGTGAGATTGTTGATGCTAATCGGACCCCTCTCACTGTCGAGTTTGACTACCGATGGCAGATTGTCAAACATGGCCAATTTCTGCGTAAGCCATCTCTGAGAGAGACCACTAAGAGGTGGATGGCCCTGCACTTGTCCGTTGATGGAGAGGGTGTCGACTGGGTGACTGAGCCGAAGGGGGCCATCAAGAAGGCCAACCTGACTTTCACGGTGAAGTTTTTGTGGTTGATTGTTCGCCACTGCCTTTCCCACACAGCCACTGATAATATCGTCACATGGGATCGAGCATTACTGATGGCGGCGATGATAGCTGGGTTCGAGGGGGATTTTGCGTGGCTTCTACAGCCGGTCATGCACGACAGGCTTTAAAAGTCACAACTACTTACCCTTTCCCGTGCATGATATTTTCTCTATGCAGGTCTACCGGTTTGCCTATATGGCACGTTGATCAACTCAAGACCCCGCTGGGCACAGTTGATATCGACCTCATCAGGGATGAGGCCAATGAGTTGGCTCCACGCAGAGGGCCCCATCCAGAGTTGCCTCCTCTTGGTGAAAATCTGGCTGAGATGGTAGCACAGGCCCGCACAGTTACGCAGGCGGCTTCCACTGACACTACCCCGATCGAGTCTATCCCGGGTAGTAGCACTGCCCCGAGCTCCTCTCGCTCAGCCCCTTTCTCCGCTCTGGTCCCGCTTGCTAGGGTCCAGAAATTAGAGGCAAAGATGGCCACACTTCTGCATCACATCAATCGTTAGATGCAGAAGTTTATTGCTTAGGCAGAAGAGCCCTTGGAGAAGAGAATGGTCCAGCACACAGAGCGGAAGATCGCTGAGGTTCATCAGCGCTTCGACGCTTTTGAGTTGCGAGTGCTAGCTCGACCAGCCCTTCCGGGGGATGTGTCGACCCTTCAGGCTGTGGTCGACAGTCTTCGAGCAGATATTGATACGATCTTAGAGGCTAGGGTGCCTGAGTCTAAGGCCCCTTCTACAAACCTGCTGAAGACACAGTGATGGCGGCCCTATTCGCCACTTCTGAGATTCCACTACCTCCCCCTCGAGAGCATGCCAAGAGGCGTAGGGGTCGAGAGGAGGATGAGGCGCGAGCATGGAATAAGGAGCGCCGTTAGATGGAGGATGCGAGGAGAGCCTCGCTTGTTGAGGAGGAGGCGCGTCAGATGAGAGCAGAAGAGTTAGCTGCTGGGGCCTCTAGCTCCAGAACTGTTGAGATAGCGGGAGGCACTGCTGATAGTGTTGTTGATGCTGAGGACACCACTGAGGGTGTCCAGATTACATAGGTAGTGGGTTCCGGGGAACCGGACCCACCAGCTTGCTGATCGTCGGCGCTTTGCGCCCTAGGTTTGCTTCACCTACCACTCTAGTATTTCAATTTTTTTATGCATTGGGGACAATTGCAGGTCTTTTTGTTGGGGTGGGGTAAATGGAAAGTGAGTGCTAGGGTGAAGTCTGAGTAGCCCAATTCATTATCCTCTTTTGGGGTTTTCTTGCCTGTGTTCTTTTTCCCCAAGAGACTGATTACTTTTTCTGTTGAACCGGCATGTCTATATCTTGTGTACATAGTTTAATTCTGGAGCATGATGGCTAAAATGATATCCTGATAAAATGGAAAATGATGCATGACTAGGCATAGTAATTGATAAATGTGTGGCTCTAAGCATGACATAGAGGTACACCACTGCATGACCCTAAGTCTAAAATTCGAACTAGGTGTCTGATAATCTGGTAGAGTGATGAGATGTCAAGTGAGTGTGAGGAAGATTTGAATAGTCCACTATTTGTACTGAGCTAGAACTTGCCTGGTTAGTCCTGCTAAAAGTAAGCTGTAATAGACAATTAGGAAAGGATCATAGGCCCTTATTCAATATAGCCCATTTTTAGCCTAAATAAAAGAAAACCAAATGAAATTTATCCTTCTTTGATCCAAATGATTTGAGCTTAAATTAGACCTTTCTTTTTCACCCCAACTGATCTTTTCTGGGAATAATGTGTTGGCCCTGGTCCCTCCTTGGACATGTGCACCTCAGCTTATGCCAAAAGCATAAGTTGAGGGTGGATAACGCAGTAAACAACCTTTTTATGGCCCTGACCCAACTTTGGGTATTGTGTACTTTGACTCATGGCAAAGCCATGAGTTGAGGGTGGCTATAATGAGGAATGCTCTGGAAAGTGGGGTTGAAAGAATAAAGAGAGAGAAAGAACAAAAGTAAAGTGACTCAAAAATTAGTTGAAATAAAAAAAAATAAACATCAAAGCAAGAAAAGAAGAGAGTCACTTACACAAATGAAAAAAAAAGAAAATAGCAAGGTGAAAGAATGTGGGAAACTGGGCAAAATAAAATGATAGAAAATGATATATTTAGCCGATATGTCAAGGAGGGCAAAAAGTCAATAAAGTATACCTAAATATACCCTACCTTACCCTGAGCCTATGTTACAAGCTAAGAAAGTTCTATCGTGATCCTAAGGGTTGTATAACGAACTTAAAGCAGTGAAAATAAGGGCAAGCTTATGGCAATAGGTATGAATGAGTGTGAATTTGTTCTGAGAGTGAGTGTTGAAAAGTAATCCTTATACTCAAACTGAAACCATTATGTGAAAAATGAGGAGTTTGTTTTGAAGTGAGGACACTAGTTGCATTACCGGAAATATTAGCACCTCGGTGAGAAATTAAAGAGGATAGGTGTTAGTGCATGATGAGTCTGAGTCATGGTCTGATTCCACATAATTCAAGCCTAATTGTGATAGAATGCATAAATATGATGAGATTAATCGGGATTGATAGCCAAATGATTGCAAAGGATAAAACATGGATACTATTGTACAAAGATTGTGTATTGAGTCATAGTGCGTTGCTTGAGGACAAACAACGAATTTAAGTTGAGGGTGTTGATATATCGTGGTTTCACGGTATTATTAATACTTTTTCCTTAAGTTTAGTGTGTCCAAAAGCCTTTTTGTGCTATTATTTTTATAAGTTTCTCCTTATTTGCAGGAAATCTGTCCAAAGATGAATGCAGAGGTTTTTTAGGGACGAAATGCAGAAGATACCACCTACGGAGCATGTGACAGTCTGTCATGCTTGTGACGATCCTTAGGTGGCAGCGTAGTGCAACTTCTGAAGGAAGATGGGGAAGTCTGACCAAGTGTGGGGTTATGGAAAACGTGACGGACCGTCGTAGCCTTGACGGTCCATCCTGCAGGTTCGTCATGAAGATCAGAGAAGTAGCCCAGTACCCATATTCCAAGAGTTCAAGTGTTTTGGAACGGAGACCCTCGACGGCCCGTCGTGCTCGTAAAGATACGTCATACCTGCTGTGGAGGGTAATGAAGAGGGCAGCAGAAGAAATTTCATCAAATATGGGACGACGGAGTCCATGACGGACCGTCGTGACCACGACGATCCGTCGCGATGTCCGTCGATCCAGCCGCGTTTTTGACAGATTTCCAGCAAATAGAGTCCTTGTTTAATTAGGTTTTTATTTTCTATAAATAGTTCGAAAAACCTCGTTTTTGAGGTTAGACTCTGGATTATTTGGTTAGACCCTTGATTATTGTTAGATTCTTGATTATCTTAAGACTTTTATCATTGATTGTTGGTGATTTTGTTGATTAATCAAGCGAACTTTCGGATTTTACTCTTTCTCATTGAAGTAAGTACATGAATTCTTATGCCATATATTTGAATATTGTGATTATGATTATAAGTAACTAAACTCCATAACAGGGTTGTGGGAACCATAAGCAAATAATGAGGTAAAACATAACTAAAATAACAATTCTAGAATAGTGTCTTGCATGTATTGATAATTCTTTCACTTAGAAGTCTTTTTAACAGATGGCCAACGTTAGAACTCGCCTTAATGCTACTCGCTGGACCAAGGAGGTAGATAATAGGAAAAGAATTATCAACATAGATTTAGTGTATACTATCTAATAGGCTAGTATTGATTGGTACGAGGTAATAACTTAGTCAAATATCGAATACGATGCTTAATATGAGGTAAAGATAAGGGTTAGGATGGCAACACACGTACCCGGACCAAGGTGCGGAGTGAAATTTTCTAGATGCCGGACCAAGGATTTAGAAATACATAACTTATCACTTTGCATGCAAGATACTAGGAAAAAATTGTTATAGTTAGACTTATCAAGTTATGAACCTCTGGGGAACACGTAAACCCTAGTTACTTTGATTAATTGATTAACTCCAACATTCGAAGCTGTTAGTTGTCTCCTTTTATTTCGCTAGGTATTTTCATTTATTTAGGAATAGAAACCCCCCTTTTTATCATTTTTGCTTTCCAAGGAAGTAATTGACTGAACAATAGTAGTAATAAATTGAAGTTAAGTCTAAACTATTTTCCTCGTGGGAACGATCCCAACCTCACTAGTTGGGTTATTTACTTGACAGGACCGCTTTACTTCTTATTAGAGAAGTAAGTTTGAGCGTATCAAGTAGCCGTTACATCTTCTATTGCTTCTATAGAAGTAGAGGTTTGTCCTCCTTCAGTTTTGACTACTAATTTGTTTGCTACTGCATCAACAATGTCAGCTCTATTTTGATCTGTGAGATAATTGTCCCACCAATTTTTAAGAGTTCCTATGAAATATGATACTAACCTGCTAGCAGCTTGCTTGTCTGTGGAATTCTTCCATTTATAAGTTGACATTCATGCCCATCTCTTGAAGTTTGTTATAGATCTGGCAATCCGCCATTGGATCAATATTCAATTCTGTATTTCGCGTGCCATCTGCAATTCCTTGAGAATGCATTTGGTTTTCTTTTAATTGAACATTGGGAAAAAGGGTCAAGGAAAAAAGTTTTTAAAATAGGGGAGCCTAACCTTTAGAGCGCTGATTTTTCCGCCCTGAGTTATTTTGAGCTTTGCGAGCTGGTGATTGATCCTTTCAGGGATCTCGGGAGAGTTATTTAATTCATTTAAAGGTTTAGAAAAAGCTTCAGGAGAGAATTTATGGATTTTAAATATAGGACTGGTTTCTAAATTAAAACCATTTTTTGAAGAACTGGGTTTATTACAAATCTGACTGGTACAGCTGTAATTACAACTGAAGTCTTCTATCTATTTAGAAACAACATGAAGAACTTGGTTATTATAATTATTCTGTTCAAAAACTTTGTTGATATCTGCAACAGTTACTGTGCTGGTGTCCTTTTCTGAAGGCTTCTTTAAAGGAGCACCTTTCAGGACTTCTTTCCTGTATGGAATGCTAATCCCTTCAAGAGGAGGACTTATACTTTCAACAACCTTATCTTTGGTATGCCACTTGTTTATCAAAACCTGAAGTGATGAATTAGTTTCATCAATTTTGCCGGAACATTCAAACTACTTGAAGAATTCAATTTATGTCTTGAATCTCTTCATGTCTTTAAACCATTTGTCTCTGAATGAGATTCTCTGACCTTTTGTATATGTATCAACATACCAAGCTTTTTTAATAGCATGATTAGGGTTGTTCCACCATTTGGTGATCCTTTTTTTGTCTGGAGTAAAGTTCTCTGCAGATTTGATAACATCAATTGAATCTTTCTTTTTATGGAAAGATGGCTTTATTTCACTAGGAGAGGTACTTCCTTGATCAGAAGGGGATTCATAATAAACATTAGGAATAGTGTTGGTAAAGTCCATGCCATGGAACTTACTTTGTTCTAAAGCCTCAGCGGCTTCAGAAACTTCATCATCCCCTCGGTTTTCTGAAGAAGACGGTCTAGCCGAAGACATTCTTCTACTTGAAGAAGCATGGGTAAAGTAGTTGGATCTTAAAAACTTAAGGTTAATAAAGCTTTCTGAAAATTGGGTAATATTTTCTAGGGAAGACCTAGAAGGTTTGATAGGAAGGGGTTCAGTAATAGATTCAAATTTCCAGTCATCATCGGAAAGGATATCATCACATTTGACTAAACGAGTAACAAATGTAGTATTGTGCTCTTGGTTGGCTTCCATGAGCATGGTAACTTCTTTGATGCTAGAGTTAATTGCTTTTGGGGCTATAGTGGTCTTCATTAGTTTGTAATATGCCCTATATATTAGAGTCATTTCTCTGGTGTCGATTATGCTGTTCATATTCTTGGTTTTGAGGTTAAGCGTCAAGGTATCCATGACAATAGGGTCATCGATATCAACGGAGAAATTGGGATAACAATTGAAATAAACTGGGCTATTGGCTAGGTTACTTTCAAGGATTCCTAAGAAAGAATCATCAAAATTGAGAAGTCTAGTATCTCTAAGAATTAAACAAATAGGAATATTTAAAACATTTCGGAAGAGAGGTTTAACAGCAACTTGAATAAGACCAATATGGAGAAATTTAAAATCTTTTTTATATTTATCAATATCCGCCTGAATAAGTAGTTTAATAGTATCTAAAGAATTATTTATATCAGAAGAGACTCACAAGTCTTGATATTATAATTTTTAAATAAATTAAAATTACTTATTTGGTAAATTTTTTGAAAAGGTTCTTTGGGGATACACCAATTTTGAAGTGTACTTTCTTATTTACAAATATAAATATTAACACTGTTAGAAATATAACTATTCATGAAATAGAGACATTATCTTTAGCCTAGTTCATAAACAGTGATTATCATATAAAATAGCTTTGACAGTGATTAACAGATTCAAGTAAAGATTAACAATGATATAGACAAATATATAGGTATTGGATATTACTCAACTTTATTTATCACACATATTGGATATCACTCATTCTTTGTCAAGTCATCTTGTTGGACGCAACACCAAGTCGTCTTTCATCGCCACCCTAGGCTTACTCGACCGCTATACAGGCTTACCAAGTCCTTAAGAAGGAAATCAATCGGCACACTCATACTTAGACAAAGTTCAAAACCTTAAAATGATAAAAAAAAAAAGGAAACCTTAACCTATAAATTTGTTAACAGACGTTAATAAATACATGAATAAGGTAATTTTTGTCAAGACCTTTTACTCAATACGGTAATCACATACTTAAAATTGCCCAAACAACTAACAAATTTAGCTATTCATGCTAAAACACATGCGGGTTTCAAGTCAAGTCCCTTCCAAGTTTCCAAAAGCTAGTGGTGATAGGGTGTCTAACCCTAAATCCAAGAAGGGAAAATGTACTAATTCACCAACCGAGAAGGCAACTAGTGGAAAGTGATGCAAGAAGAACTATGGTGATTGCCTTAAGGGCAAGGACAACTGTTTTTGTTGTTGTAAAAGTGGGCATAAGGTTAGGGATTGCCCAAATGTGAGGGGTCAAGACAAGAGTAGTGGTGAACCTCAAGCGAGTGGTTCTAGTGATGCTCCAAAGAAGAACCATTTCTATGCTCTCCACTCTAAGCGTGAGTAAGAGACTTCTCCCGACATGGTGACCGGTATGTTGAAAGTTTTCTCTATTGATGTATATGTCTTACTTGATCTCAGCGCTACTTTATACTTTGTTACTCATCTAGCATCCAAAAAGTTTGATACTTTACCCAATATTTTTCATGAACCTTTTATATTGTCTACTCTGGTAGGTGAGTCGGTTGTTGTAAAAAGAGTGTATAAAAATTTTCCTATAATGATGCCCAACAGAGTTTCTTATTTTGACATAGTAGAACATGACATGTTTGATTTTATATTAAATGGGTATGGATTGGTTGCATGATTTCTTTGCTTCTTTTAGTTGTAGGACAAGGGTTGTGAAGTTTAACATTCCAAATGAACCCGTCATTGAGTGGAAAGGGAAAATTCTGTTCCTTAAAGTCATATTATGTATTGTCTAAAAGCATGCAAAATGATCTCAAAGGATTGTCTATATCACATTGTAAGAGTCCTAGATTTAGATTTCGAAATTCCTCTCATTGAGCCGGTAACTGTAGTGAGTGAGTGTCTGGAGGTCTTTCATAATGAGCTTCCCTATATTCCTCCTTAACAGCAAATTGACTTTGGCATTGATTTTCTACCGGATACAAATCCTGTTTCAATTCCTCCTTATCAGATGGCTCCGGCCGAATTGAAGTAGTTGAAGGCTCATTTTAAGAATCTACTAGATAAGGGTTTTATACGGCCTAGTATTTCTCTGTGGAGTGCGATTTTGTTTGTAAAGAAGAAGGATGGATCCTTGAGAAAGTGTATTGATTACCGCCAACTCAAAAAGGGCACCATTAAGAATAAGTACCCTCTTCCTCGAATTGACGACTTATTTGATAAACTCCAAGGGGCGAACTACTTTTAGAAAATTGACATGATATCGGAGTATCACCAACTTAGGTTGAGACGTGAGGATATACCAAAAACGGTATTCCGGATTAGATATGGTCTTTATGAGTTCTTGGTAATGTCTTTCGGTCTCACTAATGCTACGACGGCGTTTATGGACCTAATGAATACGGTGTTTTGAAATTACCTATATTCATTTATCATTGTCTTCATTGACGATATCTCAGTATATTCGAAGAATTAGATTTGATCATATGGGTCATTTGAGGATAGTATTCCAAACCCTTCAGAAACATAATTTTTTTGCCAAATACAACAAGTGTGAGTTTTTTGTGGTCGGTGGCATTTCTTGGGCACATCATCTCTTGTGAGGGAGTTGAAGTAGACCCAAGAAAAATGGAGGCGGTGAAAAATTGGCCTAGACCAATGACTCCAACCGAAACTAGGATTTTCTCTGGTCTAGCGGGTTATTTTCGGAGGTTCGTGGATGTCTTTGCGTCCATTTAATTTCCCTTGACTACCTTGACCCAAAAGTTTAAGAAATTCGAGTGGTCGAAGGCATGTGAAAAAGTTGTCAATTGTTGAAAGATAGACTTACTTCCGCTCCGGTGTTGACCTTACCGGAGGGTACAAAGGGGTTTGTTGTGTATTGTGATCCATCCCATATGGGTTTAGGGTGTGTGCTTATGCTACATGAGAAGGTGATAGCCTATTCTTCTAGGCAACTTAAGGTACATGAGAGAAACTATCCCACTTATGACCTTAAGTTAGAGGCCGTGGTGTTTTCTTTGAAAATATGGAGGCCTTATTTGTATGGGGTTCATGTTGATGTATTTACTGACCATAAATGTCCAATATGTGTTTACCCAAAAAGAGTTGAACCTTCGGCAAAGGAGGTGGTTACAGTTTTTTAAAGAGTATGATATGAGTGTCTTCTATCACCCTAGCAAGGCTAATGTTGTAGCGGATGCCCTAAGTCGTATGACTATGGTAGTGTATCCCACATTGATGAATCCAAGAAGGACCTAGCAAAGGAAGTATATAGGTGTGATAGATTGGGGGTGAGGTTTGAAGATTCTTCAGATGGTGGTTTCATGGTTTGTAAAAACTCCAAGACATCACTAATAGTTGAGGTCAAATTCAAACAACACCTCGACAAATCATTGATGGAGTTCAAAGATTCGTTACTTGGCAAACTTAATAAGACATTCTTCTTGGGGGATGGTATTTTAAGATGAGAAGAAAGACTATGTGTTCCCAATAAGGATGGGTTTCGGGACTGGATCCTTGAAGAAGCCCATGGGTCCCGCTACTCCATTCATCCTGGTTCGAAAAATATGTACCTTGACCTAAGGGAAATATATTTGTGGGAATGTTTGAAGAGGTACATAGAGGAGTTTGTCACTAAGTGACAAATTGCCAACAAGTAAATGCTGAACATCAAAAGTTGGGTGTCTTACTACAAGAGATCCAAATTCCTACTTTGAAGTGGGAAGACATCCATATGGACTCTTTGGTGGGTTTACCTTAGACTCAAATGTCATATGATTCTGTAT
Source organism: Solanum pennellii (assembly GCF_001406875.1). Classification (NCBI taxonomy): domain Eukaryota; kingdom Viridiplantae; phylum Streptophyta; class Magnoliopsida; order Solanales; family Solanaceae; genus Solanum; species Solanum pennellii. Next base: position 15,764,378 of record NC_028640.1, read on the forward strand.
GAGTGGTTGTGTATAGGTTGATAAGTCCGTTCACTATATTCCCCTCAAGTCTACTTATTCGGCAAAAGATTATGTTAGGATATTCATAGATGAGATTGTGCGTCGCCATGGTATTCCGTTATCCATCATATCGGATCAGAGTGCACAATTAACATTTATATTTTGGAGACATTCTAAAAAGGGTTGGGTACTAAAGTGAAGTTGAGTACCGTTTCATCCTAAAATGGATGGTGAATCGGAACACACTATTCAAACCCTTGAGTATATTTTTAGGGCTTGCATTATTAATTTTAAAGGGAAATGGGAAAAACATTTCTCTTTAGTGGAGCTCTCTTATAATAATAGTTCTCATTCATTCATCTTCGTGTCTCCCTATGAAGCCTTGTACGGTATGAGGTGTAGGTCTCCTATAGTGTGGTTTGAAGTGGGTCAGCCTTCACTTCTTGGCCTCTATATGAACTATAAGACCTTAGAGAAGGTTCATATAATAAGGAACTAGTTGCAAACGGCTTATAGTCAGTAAAAGTCTTATGCCGATCATAGGAGAAGGGAGTTGGAGCTTGAAAGAGGTGATAAGGTGTATTTGAAAATTTCACCAATGAAAGGGGTGGTTTTATTTGGCCAGAAGGGAAAATTGAGTCCTCGTTATGTGGGTCCCTATGAAATTTTGCAAAGGGTTGGTAAGGGATCCTATGAATTGGAACTCCCTAGTGAATTGGCTTCGGTTCATCTGGTTTTCGATGTTTCTATGTTGAAGAAGTGTATCACTGATCCCGAGTCCATTGATCCTCTTGAGGGTCTTGGTATAAAGGATAACCTCTCATTTGAGGAAGTTCCAGTTCAAATTCTTGATAGGAAAGTCAAGAAGTTAAGGAATAAAGAGGTGTCTTCCCTAAAGGTGTTATGGAAGAACCACTTAGTAGAGGGTGCAACATGGGAGGCCGAGGCCTACATGAAGTCCCGTTACCATCATATTTTTGATAATTGAGGTTAGTCATTATTTTTAATAATATAAATATGACTAAGAAATGAAGTTTCTTGATTTTTAGGTGATGTTTTACAAAATATGCATTTTTAAATACTTCACAATGAAGTTACAACGAGTAATGCTTTTGGACTTGAAATTTTGCTTTTGCGTGTTTTGAATTATTTTGTGCATTCTTATATGGTGACGCTTTATAAATTTATGTGTAGCATGTTGATAAGTTGAACTTGAGGTAATTGACTCATGTAATGTATGTTGAGCTAATTTGTATTGTTAGGAGGAAATACATCATGATGAAGTGTTTTGAGCCTTAGGTGTGGGAAGTTCAGTTTTAGAATTGCCTTATTGAAATGATATGATTTATGTTGATTTGATATTGTTGATTGGTTGGGATGCTAGTCTTGAGTCTATTCCTCCCTTCAAAAGAATTTTAGTGTCATTCGGGGACGAATGTTCCTAAGGGGGGGGGGATAATGTAATACTTTGAAAATCCAAGACGTGTCGTAAAGCCTAACATCTGTTTCATGAGGTCTAAGTACTGTTTTTAAATCCATTTTAATGAATATATGTCATTTATGAAGTTTAAGAACCAAAATGTCCAAGAACTTTCATGACGTCTGGGAAGTTTGTTCAAAGGGGTACTAGTGTGCCTTAGCCCATTTGACTAACTTTTAGGAGTTGGAATTTATGAAAAGTGGTGATAGGGTATGTTATATGTGTTTAAGTTGTTTCATGTTTGAGAAGTCCGGGTACGACTCCCCAAGGGCTAACCAAGGTCACTTCAGGAGGACCCCTGCAAGTTGAGGCAACAGTGCTTAGGCAGTGCGCATCGATGGGACAAGGGACGGCCCATGTGTGGATCAACGAGGCGTGGATGCCACCGTCGTCCCACACTTATCCAATTCTTGTAATACCCTTACCTTCATTGTATCTGACCGGATTGACATATGTGCAGCATAGAGGCAGGCTTAGTCCATTGATTGACCCACGATCCATCGATCGTGGTGTTGTCTATGACACTGCCAATTTCCTGCACATTTTATGATAGTGCCATTTGACTAATTAATAGTTTAGGTGGTTAGTTAGGGGTTTAGGGCATTCTAATTAAGTTGATTAAGCCCCAATATAAATACCCTCAACCCTCATTAATCTAAACACAACTCACAAAATAGACTCTCTTCCTTGTCTCTACTTTCTCTCTCTATTGGAAACCACCATTGAAGACAAGTCAGGGGAGTTTTTTTGTGATGTAAAGGGACTAATTCACCATCAATTATTCATCAAACGTTAAGGTATGGGATCTAATTCACCTTTGAGACTCTTTCCTCAAAGGGATCTTTCAAAATCGATTTCAAAAGTTGAGTTTCGATGTGGGTTTCATTCAATTACGAAATTGATGTTGTGAATTTAGTTGTTTATGGTTTCTCTAGGATATAACAGATAGATTAACATGTATTGTAACTTGATTGTGATCAAATCTGATGGTTTCGTTCAATTTGAGAATTATAATCCTTAACCCTTAACCCTAAGTTTGATCTTGATGTAAATTTGGTTGTGATTGATTCAATTGTCTTGCTTATGAGTTATATCACTATAAAATGACGTAGTTATAGTAATAATTAACAAATTGTAATGAATTATAGTCTTTCATGCTAGTCTTAAGAAGATGATCTAGGTTAGAAGGTGAGTTGACCTAGGTACTTTGTTTTAGTTATGATCTAGTATTGAATTGTGCTATAGTGTCGATTATAAGATTTTAATCATAATGAATATTGAATTATGATGCTGAATACCTAAATTGGATTGAATTGAGGGTTTTTGGTTAGACCTAGATGATGAACTATAAGGAAGACTTGGTAAGTCATAGAATATCTATCTTTACTTTCAATTGTGATTACTTGTGGTTAAGTCATGATGTAATATTGGAGTATTTCTTATATTAGTATGATAGGGCGGTATTATGTTGAATTGAGATGTCTTGACCATGTTATGAGGTTGATTAAGGTGTATTTTATATAAGGATGGAGATAGCTATCAGTGTGCCTTGATATGCTATGAAATGTTAATGTGTTAACCTCACTTATATGAATTGTGATGAAAGGACTATACTCATGCAATTCTTATTGAGCTATTCATGATGATGATTATACAAGGGGTAGACCCTATGAAAAAAACTAAGCTATGATTGATAAATAATGGCTTAAAGATATTTTAAAAAGGGACTCTAGCTTTGCACAGAGTGAACTAGATTGAGGACTGTCCCTTCCCACATAGGGAAGGTAGGAGCACTACATTACTCTTGAGATTGGAGACTATAATCCATGGAGCATAAAGATGGTCCAAACTATATCTCCTATTTCTTGAACTATGTTGCCCCTATAGGAATACTAGCTAATGGATCTACGTAGTTGCTATGTTTCATATTTTGGTAATACCTTGGCAAGTAGTCCGCATTCTTTCGGTGTAGGGTTTTATGACACCGGACTCCACACTAGCTCATGTGGTCTATATCGGTTAGAGAAAAATGTTCCCAAAAGATAAAATGAATTAAATGATTTGAACTCTAACATGGATAACCAAAGGGGTCTAGCTTAGTCTAGGTAGGGGTATGGGACTCTACCTAAGCATTGCACTAGTTATCCTTTAGGCTTGTCTTAGTAGTATGTTCTTATATATGTATGTTTATGTGATGATGATATATGATATCTATATGATGAACTTGGCACATTGTTTATACTATATGTTGGTTAGTTCGCTTATGAGCATGCATTGGTTATATTTTTACCATAAGATGAAGTGTATATCTAAATGTTATGTTATGTGAAGTTGGACATCGGTTATGGTTTCTTGTTGAGGCTACTTGATTGAGTAAGGTAATGGGATGTTCTTTGTCATTGCACTTGTTGACTTGATAAGGATTCATGAGTAGTTGTCTTGCTTATAATGATATGGTTAATGCTTATTCATACTTGTGATGTTACTCCTTGATTATAGGGTTGTAGTAAATCAAGGGTTCAAGCGTGTTGGAAAATATATTACTTGTTTGAGTTAGTAAGTATGTTTGGTTTGTTTGTATAATTGCTTGATTTTGCATTAGACTTTTAAAAAGGGAAACAATGGCATGTTTTGACTAAAAGTCCCTTTTTAGCATGTTTTGCTTTTATGAGTGTATATGGTCTCATACTTAGTGCACATGGAGTACTAACCCCATTTTCTTCCCGTTTTTCAAAAGATTTTAGGTTGTGATCATTGAAGGCTCATTCAGTACGACTTGAAGAAGGCTTGGATATTCTCTATCATCCAAGTGGTAGGTCCTCACTTTCCGAGGGCGATGCCAATATCTTGCTTATGAAGTTTCTTTCTTTTTCAATGACTTTTATGTTCATTCCACTTTCATTTGAGTACGACTTGTATAAGCCTATATGTGACTTCTTTACATTTGATGTAGGGCTATGCCCATATTGCGATGATTATTTAGATGGTATGAGATGAGACAATCTTTGAGACTATCTTTCTATCTTATATATATGTATGTGAAATAAAAGTAGAAGGCTATGTAACCTTCCTACACAAAGGGTCTATGTATACTCGATACAACTATAATATGTGTATGTAGAGGTCCATGTAAACACCCAAGTAGATATAATGAAAAGTTTTAAATTTTTTCGCATTTTCAACCTATGAATGTAATTACATGAGACGAAGAGTTTAGTCTTAGTCCTCAAACAAGAAGACGATGCCAGTTATGTCTAGGGGGCAAACTCGGATGTGACATCTTCCTAACTCAAGATTTATGACTAATGATGAAAAATAACAATTTTTATGGTTAATTAACTGTGTATTGTTTGATCATTGGTTTTAAATGTTTGATTGCCGTGTGAAGCATCCTCCTTCCCTCAATAATGGTTTCTATTGGGATATATCTATGAGTTGATAACATGTAAATGTTGGGATTGGAATTATAGCTTGAATGAACTCTTTAATGACGCTTTCCTTTATCCTTAACTACTAATTGGTCCTGTATATGACTTAAGGGTTGGTATTGGTTATGTTATTAAGTATTTCGCTATGTTGTTGGATGATTGCTGTAAATTGAATATATGTTCTCTATGAAGGGTCCTAGAAGCAATAGGTAAGTCTTCTAAAGTCGTGAGTACTCTATTATGTTTATGTTGGCCTATAAAAGATGTTGCTATTCAATTGAAGTATGTGTGATATTGATATGTATATATGTTGGGTTATGAATATGTTAAATGTGGGGTCATGATAAGGATATGATAATGCAAGTTTATAATGTTTATCTTGTATTCCTTACACACTATAATTATGATAATTTAATCTCACAAATGAAGGGTTGTGATGAAAGGAAATTCTGATCCTAATCCTAAAGAGCTTATGATCATGTTTATACAACGATTTAATATCCTACGACCTATGATAAGATTTAAGAATAAATGATGACTTAAAGGTTATTCACAACGGGACTTTAGTTTAACACTGATGAACTACGTATGAGAGGTGTCCCTTCCAAAGTTGGAAGGTAGGTTCACAGTGACTCTAATGAGATAAAGGCTCAATGTAATGTGCAACTATGGGTATCTAATATATCTCCTAGTTCTTAAACTATGTTGCCACCATAGGAATACTAGCTAGTGGATCCACCTAGAATACTATGTTCATGTTTTGGTTCTACTTTGGCCTGTAGACAACCCTCTTTCGGTGTGGGGTTTCTTTACACCGGAGTCCATGTTTAGCTCACATTGTCTAATGTCGGTTAAGGTGATTGTTCCCTAAAGTAAAATTAAAGACAACTAAATGGAAATTGACTAGGGTGACTTGAAAAGTTTACTTAGTATACGTAGGGATATGGGACTCTACCTAGACATTGCACAGGTTGACACTATAGAAAGTCCTAGGAGATTGTTTTCATGAAACATGAATGTGAAATGTATAATGCTTATGATATATGATGTTACTATTATATGATGTTGACTATTTCAATGAAACTGAAATGGTCTATGTCGTTATATGTGATGATGACTACTTATGATGTAAGATGTATGAAGCAAAGCAGTACTTATAGACTCCTATGTTGTTTACTTGATTATGTGGGGTTATCGGGCTTTAGATGATCATTGCACTTATAAGCTTGGGATGGAATTATTGGCAAGTGTCTTGTATGTTATGTTATATGATCTAATGAACATGAAATGGTACTATAATTTTATGATGTTATGTCTTTGGTTATGATCATGCTTTATGTTTTTGTGATCCTTATCTTTTATATGATCTATTGTATGTGCATTAAAGGTTTTCAAATGACTTAGCATGCTTTCTAAAGAAATGGTTCTTTTCATGCATGTCCTTAAATGTTATGTCCATACCCATACTTAGTACATGTGGCATACTTACCCCTTACTTTATATGACTACAAAGTAGGGTCCGAAAGTTGAAGATTAATAAGATTGATTGAAGAATCTTGGAAAACTTTCTCCAAGTATTGTTATTCTAGATATGAAGAGTTTAGTAGTTTTTAAGTTATACTTTTTATTTCCTTTTACCATTTTGATTCTATTGTAGTAAGGCCTATATCGTGTATTGACTTTGTATTCGCTATGTCCAAGACTCATATTCTTTAGATGGTTTATATGTGAGACAGCTTTTAGACTTTCGTATGCATGTCTATTATGTTGCTATTATAAAATCCTAAGTAAGTTTATATGTGCATTTCTAAGTATATCTCACTTAATATATGTAAAAGTTTTTAATTTTTCTGCATTTTTAACTGACGACATGTTATGACGAATGCTAAGGGCTTGTCTGAGCCCTCTGTAAGGACGACAATGCCGATCGCGACTGGGGTGCTCTCCTGTCGTGACAGAAATTGTGAACATGCCTAAATAGTACATGAGTTGACTTTTTGAGCAAGCCTAATGTTTTATCGAGAAATTTGGACTTCTTAACCTTTTTGATAAAATTGCTTGAATGTGACATATTGGAAATGTTGAATAATCTTTCTTTTATGAGAAATTGGCATAATGTTCTTAGAAATGTTTAAGTAAACAAGGTATTATGTGCAGAAGGAAGTTCCCCCAAATGTGAATTGAGAAATGTGAAGTCATGTGCATGATTAATTTGTAGATGTAGTTCCTACCTTCCTTATGTGTTTTCAGTCTCTTATATGTGAAGAGTATGATCCTCTTAAATCTCATTCATTTTAGAGTTTTGTATGGAGGGCTAGATCATGAAGATTAATATGAACACAATCAAAGTTTTCTGGAATTATTCACTCCCTTCTCCTTCAGAAATTGGTCACATAAAGCAATTAGACATTGTTTGTTCCCATTACCACTATCATGAGCGGAGACCAAATGGTTGTCCAAACATCACGAAAATTCAATCATATCTTTGGAGAAATTTGATCTCAGCCTTTCACAAAAGGTTCTTCCCTCCCCCAAAAATGATGAAGTTAAGGAATTTATTCAAAACTTTAAGCAGAGGGAAAGAGAAAAATTCCATGAGTCATGGGTTAGATTCAAGAGATGTTTGTAAAAATTTTCCAGACATGGGTTTCCATGTGAACTACTTCTCCAAAAATTTTATCGAATCTTAGATTCAGTTAACAAAGGGAAAGATGATCAATTAGTGTAGGGCAGAATAATGTTACATTCCTTCGAAGTGAAATCATTCCTCCTGGATAACATGACCAAAGTTAACTAGGTCTGGTACACAAAAGATGATCAAGCCTCCCCATTGTGTTTAAGAATAATACCACAACAACTCGATAAAAAAAAAGAAAGAGATGAAAGCATAAAGTGAATGTTGACTCAAGTGGAGATATTGCAAGAAAACATGAAGGAGAGAGGTGAAGTATTCCGGGTTGAGGAGTTTTCTTCTTCCGATTATTAGCAATCGGAGAAGAATCAAGGTTGGAATAGGGAAATGATTGAGGAGGGTTTCACCCACACTATCAATAGCAGGGTGGTAATCAAGGTTGGAAATGCCCAAAAGGCAAACAACCTTGGAAATCCTTTAAATATTGGGCAGAGCATAATGATCATGAAGAGTATCATACTCAATAGAGCGACAGTCAAAAATTAAGGGTAAATGCAGATAGCCCTAGAGTGAATGACTTGCTTACAAGAATCCTTGACAAATATGAAGGCTTTGACGATTTGTTAAAAGGAATGAGAGATGATTTTCTTCACTTAATAGAAAGGTGAATTCACATGAAAATGCAATAACGATGCTAGAAGGTCAACTAACTTCCTTAGGAACACAACTAGCATCGAAGTCAAGGATTGTAAACGATGACAAGGAGCTAGCAGTGGTTACCCATAGCGGGAAGGTAGCAATAGGAAAAGATGTTGAAGCAAAAAAAACTCAACTCTGAGAATCAATGAGGTGAAGAAAATCAAAGAAAGAAGAATTTTCAATTCTGCAAAACTTTAATCAAGAAACCTCATAAGGGACAAAATAACATAATGAAAACTCAAAAGTGGCAATGTTGATTCCCAAAGATCCCCCACCACTACCCCCAACGACTAAAAAAATGGAATGAAGATGAAAAGTTGAAAAATTATTATCGGTGTTTAAAATTCTATCTATCAATCTCCCCTTAGGGGACTCTTTGTTGGAAGTGTCTTGGTATGCCAAATTCATGAAAGATCTAGTCACAAAGAAAAGAGCTCTGGACTATGAAACAATTGAGATACCTCACAGATGCAGCCCGATAATGACTAAGGACCTGACTATAAATAAAGATCATGGGCCTTTTACAATTCCTTGAACCATTGTGATGCTCAAATTTGGAAAAGCTTTGTGCAACCTTGGAGCAAGTATCAACCTGAGGCTTTACACAACCTACAAGCAACTTGGATGAGGGGAACCAAAAGCCACAACAATGAGACTTTTAATGGACATATTAAACAAGCATCTTTTTGGAATCCTCTATAACATCTTAGTAAATGTGGATCGATTCATATTCATAGTCGATATCGTAATTTTAGATTGCGATGTTGATGCCGAAATGCCCATTTTATTGGGAAGACCTTTCTTAGCAATCGAAAGAGCATGGGTAGATGTTTAAAGTGGCAAGTTAGAGTTTTGAGTGAATGATGATGAGATGAAATTTAACATTTGCAAATCCATGAAGCAACCAAGTGACATCCATGTGGTAACCACTAAAGACATTATAGATGAAACAGTGGAAACTGTAACGACCCTAAAAATATAATTGGTCAAACTAGAGCTTCACATGCGCTGCATTAGTTAATAAAGTGTTAATATATTTAATTTTAGCATTAGAAGTCAATTGGTGAAGTTTGGAAGCCAAACATCAAGGAACGACCCAGACATTCAGAAACTAGCCTTGTGTGTGTTCTAGTATGTCCACGTATGTGGTAGGTGCTTATGTGTTTTGTTTGAAGTTTAAAATCAGTGGGAATAACCCTAGAACCTAGAGGCTCATGTTTAGGGTGAAAACACCCGGTTACGACTTCCTGGGAACCACCCTAAGGGTTCGCAAGGAGGACCCAAACATTGGAAATGCAAGCTGCCCAAGGCAGCAAGGTTTTGTTCCTTGGTAAAACACAGGCGCGTCGGTACAGGTCACGCACCCCTCTGTCGAGAATTTAATTTCCAAATCATGTGGGAGCAATAATTCTGAAAAGTTATGTGTAGTTTGAGTTGTCTAAAGTGGTCCAATCAATGTAGGGGTGTTTTGGGTATTTCAGGGGTGTGTTATATACTGATTTTAGGTCATTATACACCTATTCCCCCAACCAAATACCCCAAGATGTAATTTAGAAATCAAAAATTTCAAAACCCTCAGAAGTTCTCTCCCGAAAGCTCTCCCATAGTCCATTGGAGCTAGAACTCAAGGTGGAGCTGGGGTTGAAGGTTGCGGACGTTTTCTTCACCAAATTACGTGGGTTTTTTCATATTAAGGTATGTTAGATTATCCTCGACTATTCTTTCATTCAACGATCCCATTTCAAGACGTTTCAAAAAGGGTTTTCAAACTCCAACTTCTTCTATTTTGAACTATAAGCATGGGTCTTCCATGAAATTTTTTAATGAATGTAATATGATATTTTTCAATGTTTGTTGATGATTTAAGTTTTAAAAAAACTCAATGACCAAATACTCAATACAATTCCTCAATTTTTGGCATATGAAGTGGGTTTTATGTGTATTATTTTATAATTTTAGAACTATGGTTTTCTCTGTATTATATTGTGGTTATCTACTACCTTGTTATGCTTTATTATTATTTTTTGGTGAAATATTGAGAAAAGGTTTTAAATTCTTGGAGAAGGGTAAGTTGTTCTATCTTGGTTAAGTTATATTTAGTGTTATGGTCCACCTTATGTGGCAGTGTTTTTCTGAAGTATATAAATTTATACGTGTATTGTGAGAATATAATTCAAGGAATGCTATGTGAAGTTAAAGGGGTGATTTTGATATGTATATGCATGACGTGTATTAGAAGGTTGAATGAGTATCTAGAAGAGTTTTTGTCTAAATGAAGTATGTATACTCTATGTGAAGTATGATGTATGTTAATCATGTTAAATGTTTGTATGAGCATGTCTAGAAGTAAATTATGTGAACAAATGTGATTAGTTGTAAAGAGTGCTCAGATATACTCATATACACTTTGAATTTATGAAATGAATATATGAATAAAATAGGGGATTGTAGGGTAGACACTCTTCGTGAGTGGAGATGAAGTGTCTAGACCATCCTTACTATTCCTATAGTATGCAAAGGAAGATTCTGAGGTGAAAACTCTTCGTGAGTTGAGATGAAGTGTTTAGAATCAACCTCACTGTTCCCAATGAGCTTTCTAAGATAGGATGGAGGTTGATGCGCTTAATGAGTTGAGATGTGGTATTCAAAAGTAACCTCTAGGGATAAGTACACATCGTGAGTTGAGATGTGGTACTAAATAGCTATCCCTGAAACTATAATCTTTGAAAGTTTAAGTCCCTGTGGTGGATTTATGCTTAGCACCGAGAGGATTTGAAGGAGATGTGGGTACACTTCGTGAGTAGAGATGTCGTATCCAAAATTACCTCTTGAGATGAGTACTCTTCATTAATTGTTAGTCACGTAGTAGCAATCTCCTTATCCCTTAACTATGTGCCCGAGTAAGTATAGCTATTGGAGATTCCATACAAAGTATAAAGTTTGACTCTACCTTAGGCAAGTGGGGATCCCTTATCCGGTAAGGATTAATACCGGGATTTCATGTCTATATCTCATGGTCTATGTCAGTTAAATCTAGGTCCCACAAATGAATGTAAATGACCTAAGTCTTCTTAAGGGTGTACTACTTAGGGTAGGTGGTTGAATGGGAAGCTATATATCCATTGCACAAGTACGCATTTGGATGGAGTCTTGGTGTCCCCTTATATGTAAATGCATGAATGGGTCATGATTTGATATAAATGAAAGTTATTTGACTTTAAGTCTTATGTTTAAACAAGCAGGTTGAATTTTTGTTGTATCTGATGAAGTTATGATTAATGATTTTGGTGTTCTTGATCAAATGGAAACATTCGAGGAACACAATATGGAAGTATTAGTATGGGATGCTACTCTCACATTTCACTTAGTGTAACTTACGAATCCCATTGGAGAAGGGAACTTATATGATGTTCTTAAATGCAAATATGTTCCTCCAGTGCCTTAAGTATTGAATGTTGACTTGTTAAATTAAATGAGGTATGTATGTCCTTGGTAGTCTTAAGGATCACTTGGGTGTGTAGTCAAGAGATTGTATGGGCGATTTCTTCATTTCTATCCTAAGTGAGTCTTAGGATAACTTGGGATGTGAAGAGTTTGTTTCAAGTGGGTTCACTGCAAGTATGTTCTTATGTAAAGAAGAATGGATATTTTGCTTTAAGTGCTAAATTTTGTCTTTAAATGATGCCTTGTAACTTTATTCATGAAGCTTTTATAAAAATAGCATGACTTGTATGTTTCAATTAAATTGTCCCTTTTTGCATGGTTTTGCATATGACATACTCAGTACATTTTTTGTGCTAACCCCATACTTTTCTATACTCTAAAAGTATATCTTGGAAGCAAGTTGAAGGTTAGAAGGAAGGCTTGGAATCGACTCTCTCAAGACTAAGTATGTCCTTATATATTCAAGAGCATAGTCTATATTTCGTTATTTCCTTCTTTTAAGAATTGTTAAGACTTATTAGGCATTCTCTTTCAATGTAAAGGGTCGCGTCCCTAAGATATTTATGTCGTATCTTTAAGTTGGCTTGTGACAATGAGACAATCCTTTAGTATTTATAAAAGATGTTTTCTTTTCCTTATTATTATATATCATAAAAAGTTTTAAATTCCGCACTACTTTTCATTTCTTATGTAATGAATGATATCTCACAGACTAGTACAAGACCTTCGAAAGGTCGAGTACACCTTGTTCCGACCTATGGGTTAACCTAACTTCTAAAGTGTACTTGCGGGTCATTACAAACTTGGTATCAGAGCATAAGGTTTTGGGAAATAGTTTAAGGTAGAATGTCTCACAAGCCACATCTAGTACAGTCTTGTTCATTGGTGTGAGTAGCGACACATCTGTGGACGAGAGGCTATAAGACGATAGAAGTTTCACTTTCTTCATTATTCTTATATTGTGCCTTAGCGTTGAGTTCTATAAGATGTCTCTCTCAACCTCTCTCTTTGTGTGTATAGGACATTAATATGATAAGGACACCCGTTAGAAGAGAGGAGGGAGAAATAGCTAAGGAGAGAATTCCCCTACAAAATGAGCATGTCCCTATAGTCGACCAAGAGGGTGTAAATAAAGAGGTTCCCCCTTTGGAACCTCCAGTGCCCCAAATGCCTTTAATTCCCAAAGGTGCTCAAGCTCCCTATATTGAAGGGGATATGACTAATGTGGAGATAAGTGTTGCTCTTTGATTTTTGACTCAACTTATGACGACTCAAGATCAAGTCGTCACTAATAATGTGGTTGCCCAAGTAAAACTTGGAGTTGGACCTCAACCTAATGCAAGTACAATCGCTTCTAGAATTCATGATTTCATGAGGATGAACTCTCCTACTTTCCATGGCACTAATATGAATGAAGATCCACAAGGCTTTATATATGAGGTATTCAAAGTTGTGGATGCTATGAGTGTTACTCCTAAAGAGCAAGCGGAATTAGTTGCTTACCAACTAAAAGATGGGTTCAAGTGTGTTTTAAGAAATGGAGGGATGAAAGACCCTTAAGGGAAGTTCCGGTATATTGGGAAGTGTTCAAAACCTCCTTTCTCGATAGGTTATTTCCTATAGAGTTGAGGGAGAGAAAGTTAGTGAAATTCATGAAACTTCGCCAAGGGGGAAAGAGTGTGAAGAAGTATTTTCTAAATTTCACCCAACTCTCTAAGTATGCCCAACTTTGGTAGCCAACTCTAGGGCTAGAATAAATAAGTTCCTGGGATTTCTAGCATGGTTGAAAAAGAATGTCAAACGGCAATGTTCCATAATGATATGGATATCTCTAGGCTCATGGTGTATACTCAACAAATTGAGGAATCCAAATTGAGGGAGATGCATAGTGATGGAAAGAGGCCTAGGTCGGATGAACCAAGTCAACCAAAAATTAAGAAAAGGTTCTACAATCCAGAATCTCCCGTGGGGAACAATTATAGGGTGTCCAACAAAAATTCTCAAGGTGGTGGTTATGCTTTTGAGAGGCCTAGGTGTACTAGTTGTTGGAAACAACACTTAGGTAGGTGTCTTGCCGGCACTTATGGTTGCTTTGAATGTGGTAATACTGGTCATAAGATGAGAGATTTCCCTTGTCTCAAGGAAACGGGGAAAGAGGTCAACCAATCTCCTCATGGTGGTCTGGATCCCAACTCCAAAGACGAATCATTTCTATGCACTCGGAGCTAAACAAGAGACTAATCTGGACTAAAGGCCTTGGTAAGTCATAAGTTCCTTCGTGTTGTTTATTGGTTTATATGAGCTTACACCAAGTGGGGCAGAATGAGTAGAGTAGAAATATAGTTGGCATCCTTATCCATCCTTTATTCTTTCTCAAGCTTGAGACCAAAAATACTTAGTAGTTTTGTTTGTTTTGGAGTCTTGCATTAGCATGAGTTTCACATCTCCTTATGTTATGAATTCAATTGATGATATGGTATTTCAAATGCTCCTTATGATATCATAGTTTCATGAATAGGTTTGTAGTTGATCTATACCACTCATGTCATGTAGCAAATGATATTTGCTTAATTTCTTAAAAGTTGTTATGTAATGTGCCAATGATTGGTTTGAAAGTTATTACATGTTGATATTTTAAATGATGTGATGAGCATGTCTAACGTTGGGGAAGGTAGTTCCTCCATAAATGAAATGAAAGTAATGAAGTAAGGGCGTGCTTTCAATTGTGGAATTCATTCCAATTTGCTTGTGTTGCTTAAACTGATTAATGATATGAAGTTCGTGTTCCTTGAGAGTTTGTTGGATGGACTATGAATTTTGTAACTTTGATAATTATATGTGTGGTATGCTTCTAGTTGAGTCCTTGATGTCCTTGAAAGTGTTTAGTGTCATTTGAGGACGAATGTTGTTCTATGTGGGGGAGATTGTAACGACCCAAAAAGAAAAATAGGTAAAATAGTGAATATCAGCTTTAAAAGTCAGTTGATGAAGTTCGGAAGTCAAACGTCAAGGGACGACCATGACGTTCGAAAACTGGTCTTGTGTGTGTGCTAGAGTGTCCTTGTATGTTGCATGTTTTTATGTGTGTGTTTTGGAGTCTAAAATCAGTGGGGATGACCCTATTACCTACATGGTAATGTTTAGGGTCAAAACGACTGGATACGACACCCCAGGAACCACCCTTGGGGATCCAAACTTTGGCCAAGCAAGCTGCCCAAGGCAGCAGGGTTTTGTGCCTTGGTGAAACACATGCGCGTAGCGCCAAGTTCGTGCACACCTATGTCGAGAACTTAATTTCCAAAATATTTGGGAACAGCTCCACGATGCAGACTTGTTCCCCGACGATAATTCTAAAAAAGTTAAGTGAAGTTTGACTTCTCTAAAGTGCTCCAATCAATGTAGGAGTCTTCTGGGTATTTTGGGGGTGTGTTATATACTTATTGTAGGTCATTATAACCCCATTACCCCAACCAAAAACCCCAAGCTCTCATTTATAAGTCGAAAATTTCAAAACCCTCAAAAGTTCTTCTATCCCTAAAGTTCTCCTAAACTCCATTGGAGCTAGAAATCATGGTGGAGCTGGGGTTGAAGATTTCGGACGTTTTCTTCACAAATTTTGTGAGTTTATTCATATTAAGGTATGCTAGTTCATCCTTGACTATCCTTTCTTTCAAGGATCCCATTATATGACTTTTCACAAATTGTTTTCAAACTCGAACTTCTTCTATTTTGAACTCTAAGCATGGGTCTTCCATGAAAACCTTTTAATGAATGTAATATGTTATTTTTCAATGTTATTTTATGATTTTAAGTTTAAAAAACTCAATGACCCAATGCTCAATACAATTCCTCAACTTTTATCTTATTAAATGGGTTTTATGTGCATGGTTTGATAATGTTAGAACTATGGTTGCATCTATATTATATTGTTATTATCTACTGCTTTATTTTACTTTATTATGATGTCTTTGGTTAAATATTGAGAAAAGGTGGTAAAAGGTTTGGAGAAGGGTAAGTTGTTCTATCTTGGTTAAGTTATATTGAAGTAACTCTTGAGTGGTATGGTCCACCTTTGGTGGCGGTGTTTATTTGAAGTATATGAATTTATATGTGTATTTTGAGAATGGACTTCAAGGCATGATATGTGAAGTAAAAGGGGTGATTTTGATATGTATATGCATTATGTGTATTAGAAGGTTGAAATGAGTATCTTGAAAAGTTTTTGTCAAAATGAAATTTGTATACAATATGTGAAGTATGATGTATGTTAATCATGTTAAATGTGGGTATGAGCTTGTCTAGAAGTATATGATGTGAAAAAATATGATTATGTGAAAAGTGTTCTCATATGTACTCACACACACTATTAATGTATGAAATGAAGTTATGAACGAAATGGGGATTGTAAGGTAAGCTTTCTTCGTGAGTGGACATGAAGTGTCTAGATTATACTTACTATTCCTATAGTATGAAAAGGGGGATTTTAGGGTGAACACTCTTTGTGAGTTGAGATGAAGTGTTTAGTATCAACCTCACTATTCCAAATGAGCATTCTAAGATAGGTTGGAGGTTGATTCCCTTCGTGAGTTGAGATGTGGTATTAAAACGTATCCTCTAGGGATAAATACACTTTGTGAGTTGAGATGTGGTGCTGAATAGCAATCCCTTAACCTATAGTCATTGAATTTTTAAGGCTCCATGGGGGAGTTATGCTTAGACCCGAGAGGATTTGTAAGAGAGGTGGGTACAATTCGTGAGTAGACATATCATTCCAAAAGTACCTATTGAGATGAGTACTCCTGGTTAGTAGAGAATGAGTCACTTAGTATCAATCTCCTTATCCCTTAACTATGTGCCCGCGTAAGTATAGCTATTGGAGATTCCATGTAAAGGCTAGAGTATGACCCTACAATAGGAAAGTGGGATCCTTTATCCGATAAGGTTTAATACTTGTATTCCGTGTAAAGATCTCTTGGTCTATGTTGGTTAAATCTAGGCACCACAAATGAATATAAATGATCTAAGTATTCTTAAGGGTGTAATACTTAGGGTAGGTGGTGGAATGGGACGCTATCTATCTATTGCACAAGTAGGCATGGGATTGGTCTTGGTGTGGCTTTATATGTAAATGAATGAATAAGTCATGATTTGATGTAAATGAATGTAATCAGACTTTAAGTCATATATTAAAGAAGCACGTTGAAGATTTTTTGTATATGATGCAGTGATGATTGATAATTTTTAGTGTGCTTGATCCAAGGGAAACATTCATGGAAAACTAAGTGGGAGTAGTAGTATGCGATGCTACTCGCACATTGCACTTAGTGTAACTTAAAAATCCCATTGGAGAAAGTCACTTATGTGAAGTTCTTAAAATAAAATATGTTCCTCTACTGCCTTTATTATTGAATGTTGACTTGTCAAATGAAATTAAGTATGCTTGTCCTTGGTAGTCTTAAAGATCACTTGGGTGTGTATTGAAGAGATTGTATTGGCGATCTCTTTATGTCTTACCTAAGTGAGTCTGGGGATAACTTGGGATAGTAAGAGTTTTTTTTAAGTGGGTTCACTGCAAGTATGTTCTTATGTTAAGAAAAATGGATGTTTTTCTTTATGTGCAAAATGATGGTTTTAAATGATGCCTTGAAACTTGATTCAAGAATATTTTATCAAAATATCATGACTTGTATGTTTCTACTGAATTGTCCCTTTTTGCATGGTTTTGCATTTCTCATACTTAGTACATTGTTTGTACTAACCCCATACTTTTTTATATTCTATAACTTAGGTTGGAATCAAGTTGAAGGTTAGAAGGCAAGTCTTGGAATCGACTCTCTCAAGACTAAGTATGTCCTTATATATTTGAGGTCATAGTATATATTACTTTATTTCCTTCTTTTACAAATTATTAGGACTTATTATGTATTCTTTTTAAACATAAAGGGTCGTAGCCTTAAGATATTTATGTCGTGTCTTTATTAATATATATAAGAGATGTTTTCTTTTCCTTATTATTATCTATCGTGAAAATTTTTAAATTCCGCACTACTTTTCATGTCTTATGTAATTAATGATAGATAATAGGCTGGTACATGAACTTTGAAAGGTTAAGTACGCCTTGTTTCGACCTCAGGGTTTCCCTAACTTCAAGGGTTTACTTGAGGGTCTTTAAAAACTTGGTATCAGAGAATATGGTTTTAGTAAATAGTTTAGGGTCCAATGCCTCACAAGCCACATCTAGTAGTGTTTTGTTAATCGGTGTGAGTAGAGACACATCTATGTACGAGAGGCTATAGGATGGTAGAAGTTTCACTTTCTTCATTATTCTAATGTCGTGCCTTAGAGTTGAGTTCTGTAAGATGTCTCTCCCAACCTCTTCACTTTGTGTTTATAGGACATAAATACAAGAAGGACACCCGCTAGAAGGAAGGAGGGAGAAGTAGCTAAGGAGAGAATTTCCCTACGAAATGAGCATGTCCTTGTAGTCGACCAAGAGGAGGTGAATGGAGACGTTCCCCCTCCGGAACAACAAGGACCTCAAGTGCCCCAAATGCCTCTAATTCCCCAAAGTCCTCAGCTCCCTATGTTGAAGGGTATATGACTAATGCAGAGATAAGATCTTCTCTTAGAGTTTTTACTCAACTCATGACAACTCAAGCTCAAGTTGACACTAGTCATGTGGTTTCCCAAGCTAACCTAGGAGTTGGACCGCAACCAATTCAAGTACTCCTGCTTCTAGAATTTGTGATTTCATGAGGATGAACCCTCCTACTTTCCATGGCACTAAGGTGGATGAAGATCCACAAGGCTTCATAGATGATCTATTCAAAATGGTGGATGTTATGGGTGTCACTCCTAGAAAGAAAGCGGAACTAGCCGCTTACATACTAAAAGATATGGCTCAAGTGTGGTTTGAGAAATGGAGGGATGAGATACCCTTAAGGAAAGGTCCAGTAGATTGGAAAGTGTTCAAAACGGCCCTTCTCGATTGGTTCTTTCCCATACAGTTGAGAGATAGGAAGTTAGTGGAATTCATGTACCTTAGCCAAGGGGGAATGAGTGTGAAGGAGTATTATCGCAAGTTCACCCAACTCTCTAAGTATTCCCCAACTTTGGTAGCCAACTCTAGGGCTAGAACAAATAAGTTCATGATGGAGATTTCTAAAACGGTTGAAAAAGAATGTTGAACGACAATGCTCCATAATGACATGGATATCCCTAAGCTCATGGTGTCTTCCTAATAAATTGAGGACTCCAAACTTAGGAATATGAATAGAGATGGAAAGAGGCCTAGGTCGGATAAACCATGTCAATGAAAATTTAATGTAACATTCCAGAAAATGTATTTGTCTAGTGAAGAGCCTATTAGGTTTTAAGAATATGTATTGGGGTACATAGGCATCCCAATGCCCAATATTGAGTAATATTGGGCGTGTTAAAGAATATTGGCTTAAGGGTGTCAGCCAAAATCTATGTATTAACAAGTAACTTAAAATACATTTTGGTTCAAATGCCCCAATTCAAGCTTGCTTAGCATCTTACCTTCAATGAAGACCCTGAGCTAATAGCATAAATTCTTAGCACATTGGGTACGAGGCATCCAAGCGTAAAGACTAGGAACCATAGCACATAATCATTTAAAATGATAATGTAGATTAAGCAGTGCCCAAGGACATAGTGAGGTTCCTTTGAAAAGAAATGAGCAGCAACACATGTGCAACACATGTGCTAACCGGCCAAGAGACAAGAAACAAATCCAAATCGAATTCGGTTAGGGCGGTTAGGGGGAAGGCGCGTGAACGGCTTAAGCCATGTGCGGCCTAGAATCCTAACAAACTCTAGACTCTAAATAACTTACCTAACTATCTTACTCACCCAGAACCAACTAAAATAAAGTAACTAGTGTGCCTGAAATCCTAAGATCTAACCAGGTGACACTAGCCTAGTAACTAACTCAAGAATCATTCAAGTACCTAACCTAGGATGGTCAAAAAGGGTTTATTATGGTCCTAGTGACTTAGGGGTACTTTAGTAATTACCCTAGGTCACTTAATTAATTAAATTAACAACTTAATTAGTTAATTGAAATTCTAGGTCAAAGTCAAAACCCTTAGGAAAGTTTCAGATTTGGCTAAGTCAAATGTTTTCCTATTTCTAGTCAATTTATGAGGGGCATTTTGGTAATTATCTAATTAATTTATTTAATTAAGTTAATTAGTCTAAGTTGAATTAGTCATATTCAGTTCCTAAGTATTAGACTTATGTTTAATCAATACAAAATCTATGACTTAAAAACATTGAACAACGTAAGAAAAACCTTAGGTGATTTCAAGCCAGTCCTTCAAGGTTTTCGTGCAAAGTGCAAGGTGATCTTTGTAGATCAATTCTACAGTAAGGTATGGGTTTTCTATCTTGAATTCCTTTCCCCAAGAGGATTTTCAAACGTTTTGAATTTAAGAATACCGAAACTATGGTTTGTTCCAAGTGTATCGCATGTTAATCTCCCTAGTTCTCCCTATTTTCGATTCTTGTAGTACGTATAATGTAAATCCCGAGCATGTTGTTGGTATGTGGTGCTAACCGATCATTATGTGAAGGTTCTATTATTTATAATGTCGAATGAAAGCTATAAGTTAGATCTATATTATTAGGGTATTATTTACATGAGATAATAAATATTGTAATGCCTACTTGTGTTCGAGAAGATGAAATTGTTATAAGTTGTTCATTGAATTGTTCTTATAGGATAATCAAAGGTTAAAAGTTTGCTGGTTAACATGATGATATTACTGCAATGTATTCATGAAATAATTGACTTGGCTAGTGATAATAACATAGTTTTATTTAAGCTAATAAATTGGCCAGAAATATTATTTCAAAAATATGTAAAGTCATACCAATCTTAACTCTATAAAATCATAACATAGGGTGTGCCAATAATTGGGACATTTCCCAACATACCCTATCCACACGAACTTGTCAGCATAATAGCATTTTGAATAAGTCCTTATAACTTCCATAAAAATTGTTACAAGACTATCAATTAATGTTGTAAAAGATAAGGTGAGCAATGAAATAACTAAAAGATATGAGTTATGAAATTGACCTAATATAGAATGTTAAAGTTAGACAAGTATTACTTACACTTAAACGATTACATCTAAGATACTCACATAAGAGGGTGCAAGAAACTTTGAGACAAGTCTCACTAGCACCATGATGATAATGTAAGCTTTAAGTTCATATTCGTCAAGTACAAAAAAGGGATGACCAGTCATCTATTCAGCTAAGTGTACCTCATACTAGAAGCGAGCTTCCATAATGCTTGAGTCAACTCTAAAAGATGTAAAGTATAAGAAATTCAGCAAAGCAGCGATAGACTAGCAATGAGATTCTACCAGCACATGTAAGCCTCGTGAGACAAGACTACCACCAAGGTGGATAAGATTCTCTGAAATCTCCTAGTCTTTGAACTATGTTGCCAGCATAGGTATTAGCCAGTGGATTCCACTTAAGAGATCTACGTAGTATTCGGTTTCACTTTGGCCGGTAAACCACATCTTTTCGGTGCGGGCAAGACTCTTGATTTCAAATTTAGCTCATATGATCTATTTCGATTGAATGCTCTAGATTTAGTTTTACTTTAGCCGGTGAACCCCCTCTTTTCAGTGTGGGAAAGACACTGGATTTCATGTTAACTCACATGATCTAGGTTCACATTAGCCTGTTAACCACCTCTTTTCAGTGTGGGGAAGACACTGGATTTCATGTTAGCTCACACGATCTAAGTCATTTAAATGCTAAAAAATTTCTTCAGAAAGAAAGAAAGAAGATTATGTTCAAAGTGAACATGAGATCAAAGAAGAACAAAATTAAGTTCAAAGTGAACTAAGTAAGCGTAATGATCAAATAATGGGCATAGCCAATAAAGATTGGCTTATAAGAGCAAAAACATAATAACTCATCAATTGGAGCATGAATATATGCCCCATCATATTTATAATATGCAAATTATCAAATAATGGGCATAGATAATACATATTGGCTTATAAAGACTTCATGCCCAATTTAACTAGAATGGAAAGAATAACTTGTAGTAAGGGTAGTCAAATCATTTTCTTAGTCTTTTGGATTACTTACTTGATTCATTGTAGGTATGAGACTAAAATGAATCATTGCACTTATAAGTAAAACATAGGATCAAAAGAGATCATTGAACTACACAACAGAAAGAAGAAAAGACTGAAAAATATACTAAGATTGGAAAGGTGAGCTCTCGGCCTAAGGGATATAAATTATTAAAATTTGTTTGAGTTTTTCTAGAATTACGTTCATGATTACAAGGTCTTATGTTCATATAGAAAATGAGTTGTGTGCTTTAAATGCATTAAAACATGTCATATTCATACCATGAATCACAAATAACGAATTAGGAAAGTATAATGACTTCACTTTCCATAAACGGCATGTTGCTATAGGAAGAGATTTCCTTGATCATTCATAGTCCTTATGTTTATATACCCATAATTAGTACAAGTTTGTACTGAGCCATATAGTATTACTATTTTTATAGGCGCATGTTCTAGGGAAGATTGAAGAAGCGATTTGGATTAGTGATCTCAAGACATTAGTGGGTCCTTTTGAGTTCGAGGATGCCAACGTTTGTTATTATAGCTTTATTATATCATACATAGCTAGTGAATGTTGTCCCTAGAGTTTCATTTAAAACATTTGTTCAAGCAATTGTATTAAGGCTGGTTTGGCAAACTATTATTAATATTATAATTCCTTATTTCAATTGTTTAATCGATTGATAGATGGTTGTTTAGTTTGAGCTTATTAGTATATCACTCTTATGCAATAATTATATGAAGTCTAAGTACACTACAATAAGTATTAAAAAGTTTTAAATTTTCCGCAAAATTTAACTGTATGATTGTGATGAAAGCTAAGAAGAGGCTTATCTGCGAACTCTAAGAGGTTAACGACGTTGGTCTCATCTAGGTTATAGGATGGGGGTGTGACAAATAACAGGTTATATAATCAATAATCTCCCATGTGGAACAATAATAGGGTTTCCAACAAAAAATTTCAATTTTGTGTTTATGCTTTTGGGAGGCCTAGGTGTACTAGTTATGGACAAACAACACTTGGGTAGGTGTCTTGCCGGCACGGATGGTTTCTTTGGATTTATTAATAGGGGTAATAAGATGAGAGATTTATATATCCTCAAGTGAAGGGAGAACTAGGTCAACCAATATCCTCATGGTGGTCCAGATCACAATGCTCCAAAGAGGAACCGATTCTTTGCACTCGGAGCTAAAGAAGCGACTAATTTGGAGTAAAGTCCTTGGTAAGTCATAAGTTCCTCAGTTATTTTTTGAAGTGGTTTAGATGAGTTTACCCTAAGTGGGGGAGCATGAGATGAGTAGAAAGATAGTTGGTATCCTTATCCTTCCTTTAATCTTACTCAAGCTCGAAACAAAAAATCCTTAGTAGTTTGGTTTGTGCTGTAGTCTTGCATTAGTATAACTTTCATGTATCCTTATGTTATGAATTCCATTGATGATATGGTATTTTTCATGCTCCTTATGATATCATAGTTTCATGAATATGTTTGTAGTTTATATATACCTCTCATGTCAATATGTAGCGAATGATATTTGCTTAAAAGTTGTTATGTCATGTGCCAATGTGTGATTTAAATGTTATTATATGTTGATATTTTAAATGATGTGATGAGAATGTCTAAAGTTGGGGAAGGTGGTTCGTGTATAAATGAAATGAAAGTGATGAAATAAGGTTGTGCTTTAAATTCTAGAATTTGTTCCAATTTGCTTGTGTTTATTAAAGTGCTTAATGATATGAAGTAGGTGTTCCTTGCGAGTTTGTGCATTGAATATGAATGTTATAACTTTGATGATACGTGTGGTATGCTGCTAGTTGAGTCCTTGATGTCCTTGAAAGTGTTTAGTACCATTCGAGGATGAATGTTGTTCTAAGTAGGGAAGATTGTAACGACCCTAAAATTAAAATTAGTGAAACTAGAGCTTCACATGGGCTTCATTAGTTAATTAAGTGATAATATTGTTAATTTTAGCATTATAAGTCAGTTGGTGATGTTTGGAAGTCAAACGTCAAGGAATGACCAAGACATTCAGAAACTAATCTTGTCTGTGTGCTAGTGTGTCCTTGTATGTTGTATGTTTTTATGTGTGTTTTTTGGAGTCTAAAATCTGTGGGGACAACCCTATCACCTATAGGGTCATGTTTAGGGTCAAAACGCCTTGGTACGACACCCCGTGAACCACCCTATGGGTCCCAAAGGAGGACCCAAACTTTGGCCAATCAAGCTTCCAAAGGCAGCAGGGTTATGTGCCTTGGTGAAACATATGTGTATCATGTCCAGGTAGCGTACCCCTATTTCGAGAATTTAATTTCAAAAATCTTGATGGAACAGCTCCACGATGCGGACTTGTTCCCCAACGATAATTCGGAAAAAGTTAAGTGAAGTTTGACTTCTCTAAAGTGCTCCAATCAATGTAGGAGTCTTCTGGGTATTTTGGGGGGTGTTATATACTTAATGTAGGTCATTATTAACCCATTCCCCCAACCAAAAACCCCAATATCTCATTTAGAAATCAAAAATTTCAAAACCCCAAAAGTTCTTCTATCCCTAAAGCTCTCCCAAACTCCATTGGAGCTAGAACTCATGGTGGATCTGGGGTTGAAGATTGTGGAAGTTTTCTTCAAAAAAATTCGTGATTTTATTCATAGTAAGGTATGGTATTTAATCCTTGACTCTTCTTTCATTCAAGGAGACAATTTCAAGGCTTTTCAAAAAAGGTTTTCAAACTCCAACTTCTTCTATTTTGAACTCTAAGCATGGGTGTTGCATGTAAACGTTTTAATGAATGTAATATGATTTTTCAATGTTTGTTGATGATTTTAAGGTTAAAAACTCAATGACCCAATGCTCAATTCAATTCCTCAACTTTTCGATTATGAATTTTGTTTTATGTGCATGGTTTTGATAATGTTAGAACTATGGTTTTCTCTATATTATATTGTGATTATCTAGTGCCTTATTATGCTTGATTATGATGTTTTTTGTGGAATATTGAGAAAAGGTTGTAAAGGGTTGGAGAAGGGTAAGTTGTTCTGTCTTGGTTAAGTTATATTGAAGTAACTCTTGAGTGTTATGGTCAACCTTTGGTGGAGGTGTTTATTTGAAGTAGATGAAGTTATATGTGTATTTTGAGAATGGACTTGAAGGCACGATATGTGAAGTTAAAGTGGTGATTTTGATATGTATATGTATGATGTCTATTAGAAGGTTGAAATGTGTATCTTAAAGAGTTTCTGTCTAAATGAAGTATCTATACGATATGTGAAGTATGATGTATGTTAATCATGTTAAATGTGGGTATGAGCATGTCTTGAAGTAAATGATCTGAACAAATGTGATTATGTGAAAAGTGTGCTCAGATTTACTCACACACACTTTGAATGTGTAAAATGATGTTATGAATGAAATGGGGGATTGTAGGCTAGGCACTCTTCGTGAGTGGAGATGTAATGTCTAGACCATCCTTACTATTCCTATAGTATGAAAAGGGGGATTTTAGGGTGAACACCCTTCGTAAGTTGAAATGAAGTGTTTAGTATCAACCTCACTATTCTCAATGAGCTTTCTAAGATAGGTTGGAAGTTGATGCCCTTCGTGAGTTGAGATGTGGTATTCAAACGTAACCTCTAGGGATAAGTACATGTGAGTTGAGATGTGGTACTAAATATCTATCCCATAACCAATAGTCTATGAATGTTTAAGTCTCCGTGGGGAGTTATGCTTAGCATCGAGAGGATTTGTAGGAGAGGTTTGTACACCTCGTGAGTAGAGCTGTCGTATCCAAAAGTACCTCTTGAGATGAGTACTCCTTATTATTAGGGAAGGAGTCACTTAATAGCAATCTCCTTATCCCTTAACCATGTGGCCGCGTAGGTATAGCTATTAGAGATTCCATGTAAAGGCTAAAGTATGACCCTACCTTAGGAAAGTGGGGATTCCTCTAGTGTATTTAGTATTGAATGTTGACTTGTTAAATGAAATGAAGTATGCTTGTCCTTGGTAGTCTTAAGGATCAATTTGGTGTGTAGTGAATAGATTGTATGGGCGATCTCTTCATGTCTTACCTATGTGAGTCTTACAATAGCTTGGGATAGGAAGAGTTTGTATTAAGTGGGTTCACTGCAAGTATGTTCTTGTGTTTAGAAAAATGGATGTTTTACTTTATGTGCTAATGATTGTTTTAAATGAAGCCTTGTAACTTGATTCATGATGCTTTTATCAAAATAGCATGACTTGTATTTTTCAACTAAATTGTCCCTTTTTGCATTATTTTACATATGTCATAATTAGAATATTATATGTACTAACCCCATACTTTTCTATACTCTATAAGTATAGGTAGGAAGCAAGTTGAAGGTTAGAAGGCAAGCTTGGGAATCGACTCTCTCAAGACTAAGTATGTCCTTATATATTCGACGGCATAATATACGTTTCTTTAGTTCCTTCTTTTAAGAATTATAAGGAATTATTATGTATTCTCTTTCAATATAAAAGGTCGTGTCCTTAACTACTTATGTTGTGTATTTACGTTGGCTTGTGATGATGAGACAATCCTTTAGTATTTATAAAAGATGTTTTCTTTTCCTTATTATTATTTTATCCTAAAAAGTTTTAAATTCTGCACTACTTTTAATTTCTTATGTAATGAATGATAGCTATAAGGCTAGTACAATTCCTTCGAAAGGTCAAGTACGCCTTTTTCCGACCTAAGGGTTGTGCTAACTTCTATGGTGTACTTGCAGGTCGTTATAGCAAGTTTGAGTCATCTAATACAAAATAGTAAAGCTCTCGAGTCAGATATTTCTATTATGATGAATCAAAAATCCATATTGCGATGAAATAGTTGCTGATCTAACTAGTTTTGGGGACATGTGCGAAATCTAGTAAAATTGGAATTGATTTGAAGAATCGAGAGAGTCCACCTGTTAGACCATCAAAAGAATAATCCCCTGATTTGGAGCTGAAAGTATTACCATCACATCTTAAATACGGATTTTTGGAAGCCAACAATACATTGCTAGTAACCATTGCAACTGGTCTACTTGAATATTTGGTTAAAATAATCACAGAACTACTGCGGAAATACATCAAAGATGTAGGTCGGACTAAAGGTGACATTGTAGATATTCCTCAAGGCATATGCACTCAACAAATTCAGGTGGACAATGAACGCAAGCCATTGTGGAGCATCAGAGAAGATTAAACCCTTCGATGCAAGAGGTGGTCAAAAAGGAAATCATCAACTATCTTGATGGTGAAGTGATTTATCCTATCGTAGATAGTAAGTTGGTGCTCCCAACAAAATGTATCCCAGAAGAGGTGGGATAACAATGGTCCCTAATGCAAATGGCGAGCTTTTCCCAACTAGACTTGTAAAATGATGGAGGGTTATCATGGATTATCGAAAACTAAATTCTTGGAGCCAAAAATATCATTTTCTTATTCCCTTCATGGATCAAATGCTCGAAAGGTTGATACAAAGAGGATGGTAGTTTTTATGTCTACACTTTGTACAATCAGATTTCCACTTTCCTTTACGAGACATTTGCATTCAAAAGGATTACGTTTGGGCTCTGTAATGTATAAGCAACTTTACAATTGGGAATGTTGTCTATCTTCGCAGACATGGTAGAAGATTCCATGGAACTTTTAATTTATGATTTTTCAGTTGTGGGAGATACATTCGATGATTGTTTGATCCATTTAGGGAAAGGGCTCCAAAGATGTGTGAACACAAACCTTGTCCTAAATTGAGAGAAATGTCATTTCATGGTAATGGAAGGCATTGTTCTTGGGAACAAATTGTTAGAAAGAGGGTTATAAGTATATAAGGCAAAGATTGAAGTTATCGAACATTTACCCCCACCAATCTCAGTCAAGGGTGTTCGCAGTTTTCTAGGTCATGTTGGTTCCATAGAAGATTCATCAAAGATTTCAAAAAGATGGCACTTCCATTATGCAAATTATTGGAAAAGGAAGTACAGTTCCATTTTAATAAAGCTTGTGTAGCAATCCTTGAGTTCTTGAACAAAATATTGATATCCACACTGATTATCATTAGTACTAATTGGAATGAATCATTCAAAGTAATGTGTGATGTGAGTTGTATGGCATTAGGACTAGTTTTGGAGAAGAAGGGAAACAAACTCTTCCAACAAATTTGCTATGAAAGCAAAAACCTGAACAGCGTGCAACAAAATTATATAGTTATTGAGCAAGCTACTAGCAGTGGTCTACACGTTTCAAAAGTTCCAAGCATACTTATTAGGTACCAAAGTGTTTAAGCATATAGAAAATCCAGCACTTCGGTACCTCATGGCAAAGAAGGATTTCAAGTGTATTGCTGCTAGAGGAATCTGAATTCCAAGTCAAAGATCAAAAAGTATGTTAAAATCATGTGGAAGATCAACTCTCAAGATTAGAAAACCAAGGGATCATCGATCAAGGAAAAATATGACTCATTTCAAAACAATAAAGTATTTACTCTATCCCTCTCGCAGGTGCTATGGTACACTGACTTTGCTAATTATATTGTGTGTGTACTACTGCCAAATGAGTTAAATCATTACCAAGAAAAGAGATTTTTTTTAATGTGTAAAATTATTTTTGGGATGAGCCATATTTGTTTCGTGAGTATGCTGATAATGTCATCAGAAGGTGTGTTTCAAGAGAGGAAGAAACAAACATACTTTATGCCCAACACCCATCACTTGTAGTGAGTCATCACTGTGGGAACCGCACAACAGCCAAAGTATTTCAAAGTAGTTATTACTAGCCGTCACTTTACAATAATGCTTATGAATTTGCAAAGAAGTTCCCCTAATTTCAACAACAAGAAGGAATATCGAGGAGATATGAACTCCCCCTCACACCCATCATAGAAATTGAAATTTTCGATGTTTTGGGGATTGATTTCATGGGCCCATTTTTCATCTTATTTGGGAACAAGTACATCTTAATAGATGTGGATAATGTCTCCAAATGGGTGGTACCGATTGCACTTTGAAATAATGAAGGAAGCAATGTTGTCCAATTCATAAAGAAATCAATATATTCATGGTTTGGTACTCTTTGATCAATTATTAGTGACAGTGGGTCACACTTTTGCAACAAGTGTTTCTATAATGCATTGAGCAAATACGGCGTGAAACACAAAATTGCAACTCCATCTCACCCTCAAACAAACGGCCAAGTAGAGGTGTCAAATCGAGAAATTTATTCAAGCAAAATGGTGAACAGTGACTGAACCGAATGGTCTAGGAGGCTTAACGACCCACTATGGGCATATCGAACCTGTTACAAAACACCTATATGAATGTCACCATATCAGCTGGTTTTGGAGAAATCATGCCATCTGCCTGTTGAGTTATACCACAAAGCCTTATGGGCCTCAAATGTTTTTAACCTAAACTTGACTAAGCCTTCAAAAGAGCGACTCACATAATTCAATGAATTAGATGAGTTATGGCACAAGTCGTATGAAAGCTTACCATTTACAAATAAAAAAATGAAGATATGGCATGACAGACGGATAGTCTAGAGGGAATTCAACTTAGGGTATTTGGGTGTTGTTATATAACTCACAGCTAAGATATTTCCCAGCAAGGTGAATTCCAAATTGTCTAGACCATTTTGAGTAAGTTGTGCATTCACAAATGGTGCAATAGAGGTTGTGGGAAAAAGAGACCGACACTTATCGTAAATGGTAAGCATTTAAAACTGTACCACGGGGATTATCAGGAATTAGCTTTGATTGAAGAATTGTTCCTGGAAGACAGTTTCTATACTGCTTCGTGCCACGATGTTAACTAAGGCATTAAATTGGAGGAAACCCAAAACCCTTCATTAACTTTTATTTTAGTATCAGAAAAATAAATATGATGGTGTTGAAGTATAACGTGTGGAAGATACCCTTAACGAATTGCAGGAAATATTTAGTATGTTCAGTTGGAAAATCGCCAAGCCACTTGGCTCAACACATTCGAGCAGCCAACTAATAGTAAATGTCCCTTAAGTTGGACCTTGTTAACATCGATAAGTTGAAGAATTTATTGGCAATCACCAACAATGTTGGCGACAGTGATAATGGTTGACGTTAGGATCCATACACTATCTAAACATTTTGATTCATTTCGGGGACAGGTGCACCGACTAACTGAACATTGGATAGCCTGGCGAACTTCACTATGGCCACTGACTAAAATAATGACTTACAGTTGCTTGCATTTTAGGACAAATGCTCGTATTCAAGGTGGAGTGATGCGTGGCTTATTTTTACTTTTACTATTACTTTTACCAGTTTGTTGATTCTGAATTGTGTTTGTTTTGTTTTCATATATGGTTGGGTTATTTTTTTTATATTGAGTTGTAAAAATTGCTTTCGCAAAAGTTTGAGCTTATGTCTGTCTTTTGGATCTTAATTTCATAATAAATTTGACCCTTCCAAAAGATTCACTTTTAAAAATTTTGCCACCTCTTGTACTAAAAGTAGTTGTTCTTGTAAAAATATGAGTCTTAGTCACGATCGGGGAGCACCCATAGAAGTAAAATGGCTCACTTGACCTCTCGGATGTCTTATACAACCCCATTGACATCATTTATCACATTTTCATAGATATTTAGCTGAAATTTAAAACTTTTTGTAGCACAACATAATTCTAGAACATCACTTCAAATATATAAAATCATACGTACATAGTTAGAAACTAAGTCTCTTTAGCCATCCTAAACTCAACATCAATTGAATAGAATAGGGACACGCCCCTTAAGAACATAAAAGAATAATCTAATCTATTACATAAACTTGGAATAACATCTTGACATGGAAATCCTAGAATTTTAAGAACCCTTTTTTGAACTTGGAAAATATCTATCCAAGCTCTTCACTTTAAGAAACATCCTCTAGCCATCACCATCTACACTTTGTGTAAAAGATGAAGAAGAATGGTATTAGTAGAAGAATGCAAACCATGAAAAAACATGAATTTAAAGTGTACATTTAGTTAGAAACCATGCATTATGTCTTTGAGTAAACCTTCATGAACAATTGACACAATATAGTTCACAAACTTCATATAGACATGAATATTATTAATAACATCACATAAACCCACATATCACATTTAAGGCACATTCATCATCTTCATAGCATTATCTTTCTTTTACCTTAACTCACTTACCAAAAGTAACCTTAAGTAATGCTTGGTGCAATGAATGAATAAAGTCTCATTCCGCCATCCACACTCAAGTATCACCTTAAGGTCACCAAGTTGAACATTCATACAACCTTCATCATTTTAAAAATATACATTCATATAGACATAACATATCATGAAGCCTTAAAATAAGACCCACATCATTCATAAATCATCATATAAGAACTTATTCTTTTATTACATCATAGTCATAGTCCATTTAGTCTTTAAGCACATCTCAAGAAAACATGCAAGTCAATTCTACCAATAAATCATATTCAAGTAATAGATAACATTGCATACATGGAGAGATCACTTCATAACATAACAAGTATAATCAACAACATGAATATAAAGTAAGAACTTCATTAAATAGTGAATATGACAAACATCATGCATATCATCACACAAGTAGGTCAATACTACAATATAATGCATAAAATACATATATATACATATACATCCAGAACTCCTTCCTAGAATTCCCTTCAAGAGCTACTTGTGTAATCTATAGGTAAAGTCCCATTCCCTTACCTTCTCTAAGAAACATCCCTTAGGTATTCCCAGTTAGGAGTCATCGTCTTACTTTGATTGTTCATTTTACATTTGGTAAACATCGACATGACCGACATAAGACCATGTCAGCTAAACAAGGAATCAAGTGTATTCCCTCGCACCAAAAGGAGGTCAGCTTACATGCAAAGGTAAGACATTAGTCCTCATATAGAATCTAGGTGGATCGACTTGCTAAGGTTACTATGCGGGCAACATAGTTAAGCAACTAGGAGGTTGTTACTAGAAATCCTATTTATTCTTAATAGCATTATAGTTTCCACTTCATGAAAACATTGGTGAACCTACCTTCATTTTTGGGAAGGGACACCACATTGGTGAACCTACCTTTTTTTTTACAGGGACACCTCTCATTGTGAAGTTCACTTAGTGCTAAGCTAACTTTCCCTTTTTGAAAAGCCTTTAACTATTTATTAAACATTTGTTCATAAGATAGGCTTTAGGAAATTAATCCCTCATATATATGCATAGCTCATATGTTAATGATGAGAATGTCCTTTCATTAAGACCTATATCATGTAAGAATATCCTTTCACATATTCATAATAAAGTATAGTTTAGGTTACAATTGAGTAACACCTTTCAAGAGACCCTTTTTTATTAGATTTTTAATAACATGTTTTATTCATACATTCATGTGTTTGTAGGTGTACATATATGAGAAAAACTTTCATATAAAAACATTTACACACTAAATGATCATACTTCAGTAGTCACATACATTACATCATAATATAGTATTAAGATGCAAAAGAGGATCACTTCTAATCCCTCATAATAATACACTTATTCTAATCTCATAGTTCATTTTCATAGCTTAATAATACATTCATAACTTATGTACATAAAGAAACCACCCTAGGAGCTATTCTCTCAACGTCCACATGTGCAACCCTTACCTGCACTAGCACACCTCTCAAGTCATCCTAGTTAAGATGCATCTTTATAATTTCATTCATTTATATGACATCATGAACATATACCATTTATAGTCATGCATGAGTTGTGTGTATGTGTACATATTGGTCATCACGATCACCTAAGAGCAAAAACCTAGGTACATAAGGACACCACCCTTCATAGGATTACAATACATATATCATATTCCTCAAGTCATAAACAACTCACATATAGAGAATTAGGGAATATAGACCTCACAGCCACATTATATCATAGGAGACAATAAAATATCAAACATTTGAATAGAAGGCTCCTAACATGCATGAGACCACACATTCATATAGGGATACATAAGTAGGGGGTCATTCTAGAATGACATTCATCACAACAAAACATGTAGACCATACCTAACCCTAACATAGTCATACACATATACTTAACATTATCTATCAATCCTAATAATGCTACTACCGTTGGAGACTGCACAAAACCTTCATACTTATTATCATCATAATCACAACTCACATTACATCTATTGCCTTCAAGGTCATGATCACAACCTATATAGATAGACAAGAATGTAAATACCACCACTATAAGTGGACCATACAACACAATGTCAACTCCAAGACAATAGTTAGGTATTTAGGTCAACATACCAATTCTCCAAGATATGATCCTCATTTTATCAATTCTCAACCATTCATAACCAAATTGGCATAGATATTATTAGGATTAATCAATACACTATGATATAATCACAATCGAATCATCATCTAATCATGATCACAAGACCCACATTAAAGGCTGAATTGAGAGTAAGGAGATCATGGGTTCTTCATTGAATTCGATGGAAAATCATCATTAATACAGTGATTAATCCCAAATCCATTATTAGAATGACTTTGAAATCAGTTTGACAATAAACCCATGGCAAGATTGAAAGATAACAATTTTGATCTTAGGATTACGTTTGAAAACCTTTGAAAGAACTTCTTAGATGAAAGATTAACTAAGGATCAAAGGTTACCATACCTTAATAGAAGAAAATACGACACATTTGGAGAATAAAGCACTTCAACTATTATCTTCTATCTTGAGCTTGAGTTTTACCTCCAATGGAGGTTTTGAGAGAATTCGGAAGATGAGAGAGTTTTGGCTTTTTGATTTCTCTTTTGGTATTGGGATTTTGACTTGGGAGTGGTGTTAAATATGACATAAAGTTGTTATTAACCGCTCCCAAAGTTACCAAAATATCCCCTACTTATTTGGACATTTAGACATGTCGAACATAATTGTAATACGACGCAACCAAAACTAGGACTTGGCTTCGCATCACGGAGGCAACTCCCAATTCTGCCTCACAAATTATTTGAGGAAGCGAGCCTCGTTTCAGTCGCACGAAGTGGAGGAATCTTATGTTCCAGGTGCGCGACGCGCAATGGACTCCAGATCTTGTCTCAGCACGTTGCCTTTAGTAGCTTCTTTGTCAAACTTTTGGGTCCTCGTCAAGGGCCCTTAGGGTGGTCCTCAGGGAGTCATACCCAAATGTTTTGACCCAAAATATATTTATTAAGAAACTAAGGTCACGTATACTTTTTTAGACTCCAAAAAACTCATAAAAACAAGACAAACATACAATGACACAATAGCACACAAACGACTAGTTTTTGGACGTCTTGATCATCCTTTGATGTTTGACCTTAAACCTCCTCAAACCAACTATTAAAAGTTGTGACACACCATATAAACAGGTTATAAACTCTTAAGTCACATGTGAGACTCTATATTATCCTAGTTTGTTTTGAGGGAGTATCCCCCACTTGGGAACATTCATCCTCGAATGACACTTAACACTTTCAATCATATTCAAGGATTCCATGACCCATACAACAGCTCACAGTATTTAACATAACATCATAATAGTCAATTTACCAAACTTACTAGTAATACCAATTCTATACAATTATTCACTTGAGGCAACACAAGAAAGTAGAACCTTCATTCACTCACCCCTAATGGATCAAACATATAGACATTTTTCATGTTCATAGTAGGAACATCATTCTCTTACTTATGACATGGTTTTTACTTTTCATTTCATTAAAAGCTCAATATGTGATCACCTTTAAATCACTCATAAGCATGCTCAACATTATCACTCAAGAGGCAAAGAAGTGACTCGTACTTAATGCACATAGATCATGACTAATGTAGATCAACAAAGATCCTTATCACATAGAAATAATACCATCACAGCAATTCATATAATCATCATGTTTAGTTATGTTTAAGGAGGAATGTCCTTCTACTTTACATACTTACATATAATCATAGTGTTCATATATAAGCATTTCACAAAGGTCAACTCATTTTTAAGGAGAATTTCTGTACTCCTAACCAAAGTATGCTCATACTCCCTTCCTCATGAAGTCAAAATGATAGGTCACACCATGAACATCACAACATTAGGAAGTTATTTCACAAAAAATTAGTTTCATGCATGACACTAGTTTCCATAATTATACATCATTTAGGAAAATTGTTACTATTCATAGGCCCACATATTTAGTATTGGCTACACACGCCATCACTTATCAGGAGTAAGCCTATATTAATACTTCCCAAAAAACAAATTCACATATTTTTAAAGGGACTCATCTTTTCTTAGTTAAGGAAGACTGAACACCTCATTGTGGGGTCTGAAATACCCCCACGTCAAAAGTGACATCAAGCTTGTTCATCAAACTATCTCATGAAGTCAAATGCACATTTACCATCTTAAGATGCACAACAACATGAGAAACATGAAATTTATCGAAATCCTTTTTCATGCAATAAGAATCTTATAAAACAGGCATAACATAGTGTTATTGAAGACATGCATAACATATGGAGAATATGCAACTTAAAAATCATATACAAGACTACCATCACATGGACAAGCTACTAGGAACTCTTTGGTTTCAAGATTGAGTAATACGAGGACAATATAGGGATATCAACAACCTTACTACTCAACTCATTAACTCCCACTTAGGGTAAACTCATTCCAAAGAAACTTACCCCAACTAAGAGAACTTTAGCTTACCAACCCTAATAACTAAACACATCATCCCCCTATTGGGATCTAAGGTTAAGCAAACATCTTTAATCATTACCTCATTCCACTCCAAAGGAGGAGCTATTTCTCACCAAATATTCAATGCACTCTATTAGGCGAGAATTTCAAGAGATCCAAAATGAGTATTTAAATCACTTTACTTCATATTCATCATTCAAACTGATTCTTAACATAGAGAAGTTCAAGGGAACTTAACATTATATCATTTAGGGAATTCATAACTTTACCATCTAGGCACATTATCCCCCACTTAGGGTAAGCCCAGCAAAATATTCATCACCCCATGCCCTTAACACCAAGGTCAAGGCAAGTCAAGACAAAACCTACATACTCCCCACATAAGAAGGTTCTATATCTTTGAGAATCCCACTCCTAATCTCATATCACGGAGCATACTAATCCAATCATCAAAAGGTACTACTTAAGCATTATCATTTCTCTAAGTCTAATCACCTAGAGGAATTCATAATAATCAAGTTAGGTCATACTACCAAACCACTGAGGCCTTAAATGCACCATGAATACCAAGGGTAATTACATATCTCATCACATTTTACCACCAAGTCATAACAAAGTAAGTAGTTCCGGATTTAATACTACAAGGGTCATCACCTTAGGTAGATCATCTATAGACTTTGGAGGATTCTCCCTCCAACTTAGGACTATAGAAATCCCGGATTCTAATCAATCAGAAAACAAATGTTGGAACTCTTAAGATCCACTACCACATTTCTAGAGATTTACGGTGACCATCCTCTCCAAGTAAAACCTTAGGGGAAACATAGAAGAGATTTAGCCATAAAGGCTTATTTATTTTCTTTCAGCACTAGGGCAAGGTAACTTCTAGGTCATCTCATCCCACATCATCAACTTTGGAAGAAACATCCAAAAAAACAATGCCTAGGTACAATCTAAACAATTTCTTTAGATGACCATACTTAGAATCAAACTTAAAAGACATCTAAACTGATTAAAGTAGGTTAACATGCATTCTCTTCTTCTCTATATGAACTAAGGGGTACATACATCCCTCTAAGTAAACCATTGAGTAAAACATAGTTCTAACTAATAGAACAAAGCATTTTCTTCCCTTATTCCCACTCTTGAATAGGTTCATACAGGGACTTATCAACTTGTCATAAGGGTTCTCCCATTAACTAGAAGACTTCACAATCTATTTTCAAGGTTCAACACACTACCTCCCCCAATCCACACAATGACAACTATGAGGCATTACTCATAAAAAGGGCAACATTCAACTTCCACTATTTACCCCATTTCTTCAAAATCTTTCAAGCCTATACCATAACATTAAACTATCATTATACATAACCATAAAGAAACTCATTATCCCAAAAGAACTTCATTCCACCTTAGCAACTATTAATAAGATAAAACCATATCATAACATAACTTCTCAACATAACATGCTGCCTCATAAAACACATATTTAAATGGCATCACATCAAAATATTCCAAATTCACCTTCACATATGCTCATCTAGTCACAATAACCATAGTAAGCATTAAACTCATTTTTTTTCTCTCGTGACACATCATCCCTTTCAAGAAATCACATCTAAAAACACATCGCACAAGGAAACATAAGTGAGAGATCATACAGAGTTAAGCTCTATGGAACGACACACGAGTAGTAAAGAATGTGAAACTCTCTCGTCCTATAGTCTCTAGCTCATATATGTGTCGCGACTCATACTGATGAACAAGACTATACTAGATGTGTCATTATAAGACTTTGGACCCTAAAACTACTTTCTATAACCTCATGCTCTTATACCCTATTTGTCACAATCGGGGTGCATCCCAAAGAAGTGACATGGAGTAGTTGACCTCTCAAGGTCATATACAAGAACATCGACATCATTCATCGCATTGTCATAGAAATTAAGCAGAAAATTAAAAAAAATTCTTAGCATAGCATAATGCTAGAACATCACTTCATATATATAAAAGAATAACTACATAGTTAGACACTAAGTCTTTTTTGTCATCCTAAACTCAACATTAATAGAATAAAATACTGACATGACCCTTAACAACATTAAAGAATAGCCTAAACTATGACATAAACTTTGAATACCATCTTCACATGGAAATGCTTGAATTTTCTAGACCCTTTTTGAACATGAGAAATATCTATCAAAGCTCTTCACTTTAAAAACATCCTCTAGCCATAACAACCTACACTTTGTGTAAAATATGAATAAGAATTGTATTCGTACAAAAATGCACTCAGTATGATAACCATGCAAAAACATTCATTTCAAGACGACATTTAGTTAGAAACCACGCATCATGTATTTTAGTAAAATTTCATGAAGAATTGACATAATAAACACAACATAGTTCACATACTTCATATAGACATGAATACTTTTCATAACATCACAAAAAGACACATTCATTATGTTCATAGCATTACGTTTCTTTTGCCTTAACTCACTTACCCAAAGTAACCCTTAAATAATACTTGGTGCAATGCATGAATAATGTCTCATTCCACCATCCACACTCAAGTATCACCTTAAGGTCACCCAAGTTGACATTCATAAAATCTTCATAATTCTAAACATATATATTCATATAGATATAATATATCATGAAACCTTAAACATAAGACCCACATACTTCATAGATCATCATATAAGAACTCATTCCTTTATTACATCATAGTCATAGTCCACTTAGTCTTTATGCACATATCAAGACTAGATGCAAGTCAATACTACCAATATCATTATAATGAAGTGATAGACAACATTGCATATATGGTGAGTTTACTTCATCCACATAACAACTATAATCAATAACATACATATAATGTAAGACCTTCATCATATAGTCAATTAGACTAACATCAATCATATCATCATACAAGTAGGTTAATACTACAATGTAAGAATAATAGACATATATGTACATATACATCTTCAACTCTTACCAAAAGTTCCCTTCAAAAGCTACTTGTGCAATGTGTAGGTAAATCCCATTCTCTAACCTACACTAAGCAACATACCTTAGGTAGTCCTATTTAGGATTCATCATCTTACTTCCATTGTTCATTTTATGTTAGGAAACTTCGTTATAAATGACATTAGACAATGTGAGCTAAACGTTGGAATCCGATGTTATCCCCTCACATCGAAAGTAGGGCATCTTAATTTCCATGGTAAGACATTAATATTCATATAGCATCTAGGTGTATCCACTTTCTAAGGTTCCTATAGGGGCAAATTAGTTATGGAACTAGGAGGTTGTTACTAGAAAACCTCTTTATGCTATATAGAATTATAGTTTCCACCTCATGAGAAAATTGGTTAACCAACCTTCCTGTTTTGGAAGGGCCACAACATTGGTGAACCTATCTTACCTTTTTGAAGGGACACCTCTCATTGTCTAGTTCACTCGGTGCTAATCAAACTTTCCCTTTTTAAAAATCCTTTTAGTTTTTATTAAACATTTGTTCAGAAAATAGGCTTTAGGAGATTAATCCCTCATTTATATACATATATCATATGTTAATGATAAGAATGTCCTTTAATCAAGACCTACATAATGTGAGAATATCCTTTAAAATAATCATAACTTATTCATAATATAATCTAGTTTAGAGTACAATTGAGCAATACCCTTCAAGAGACTATATTTTACCAGATTATCATTAACATGCTTCATTCATAAATTTATGTGTGTGTAGGTGTACATATATAAGCAAACCTTTCATATAAACACATTTAGACACTACATGACCATACTTCATTAGTCACATACATTACATCATAACATAGTATTAAGATGCATAAGAAGATCAATTCTAATCCCTCATAATCATACACTAATCATCATCTCATATAAATCATGTTTAAATCTTAATCATACATTCATAAGTTATTTACATAAAGAACCATCCTAGGAGCTATACTCAAGGTCCACATGTGCAATGTATAGGTAATGTCACATGCCCTTACCTACACTAGTACACCTCTCAAGTAATCCTAGTAATGATGTATCTTTATACTTTCACTTATTCAAATGACATCGTCAACTTATTAAATGTATAGTCATGCTTGAGATGTGTGTATGTGTACATATTGGTCATCATGATCACCTAAGAGCAATAAGATAGTTACTTTAATGACACCACCCTTCAGAAGATCACAATACATATATAATATCCCTTAAGTCATAAAAAACTCATATATAAAGTTTTAGGGACTATAGACTACACACCCACATTATAGTATAAGAGACAAGAACATATCAAACATTTGAATAGAAGATTCCAAACATACATGAGATGACACATTCAAATAGGGGTATATATGTAGGGGTTCATTGAAGAATGGCATTTATCACAAACAAACATGTAGAGGATACCTAACCCTAACATAGTCATTCACATAGACTTAACATTATCTATCCATCCTAATCATGTTAATAGAGTTGCAGAGTACACAAAACCTTAATACATTTGATCATCATAACCACAACTCACATTACATCCATTGATTTCAAGGCCATTATCACAACATATATAGATAGAAAAGAATGTAAGCACCACAACCATAAGTGGACCATACCACACAATATCAACTCCAAGACAATCATTAGGAATTTAGGTCAACTTTCAAATTCTCAAAGATATGATCATCAGATTAATTCTAAACAACTCATAACCAATTGACATAGATAGAATTTGGGTTAAATAATACACTATAATAAGATCACAGTTGAATCATGATCTAATCAATATCACAA
Organism: Solanum pennellii; assembly: GCF_001406875.1. Classification (NCBI taxonomy): domain Eukaryota; kingdom Viridiplantae; phylum Streptophyta; class Magnoliopsida; order Solanales; family Solanaceae; genus Solanum; species Solanum pennellii. The sequence goes on from NC_028640.1 coordinate 15,804,760, forward strand.
GACCCGCATTATAGTCTGAATTGAGAGATTAAGGAGATCATGGATTCTTCATGGAATTGGATAGAAAATCATCATAAAAATAGTTATTAATCATAAATCCATCATTAGAATGACTTTGAAATCTATTGACAATGAACCCATGACTACATTAAAATAGAACATGTTTGATCATAAAATCACATTGGAAAACCTTTGAAAGAACTCCTTAGATGAAATATTAACTAAGGATAAAGGGTTACCATACCTTAATGGAAGGAAAACCCAGACATTTAGAGAAGAAATCACTTCAAAATTCATCTTCTAGCTTTAGCTTGAGTTTTTTCCTCCAATGAAGGTTTTGAGTGAAATTGGAAGAGAAGAGAGTTTTGAGTTATTTATTTCTCATTGTCTTTTGGGGTTTTTACTTGGAAAAGGGGTTAAATATGACATACAAACCGTTATTAACCAACTCCGAAAGTTCCTAAAATACCCCCATACTTATTTGGACTTTTAGACTTGTCAAACATGACTTTAAAACAATCCTATCGAAACAAGGACATGGCTGTGCATCGTAAAGGCAGCTCCCAATTCTGCCTCACGAATTAGTTGAGGCAGCAAGCCTCGTGTCAGCTGAGGGACATGGATGTTGCTTGAGCGCCAGGTGAGTTACAAAGACCGGACTCCAGATCTTTCCTCTATACGCTTTCTTTGGCAGCTTTTTTGTCAAACATTTGGGTCCTCGTCAAAGACCCTTAGGGGTGTCCTCGGGGAGTCTTACCCGAACAGTTTGACACTAAAAATGTTTACTAATACACTAGGGTCACCTCTACAGTTTTTAGACTCCAAATAAATCATAAAAACAAGTAAAACATAAAAGGACACACTAGCACATAAACAATTAGTTTACAGAAGTCTTGGTCGTCCTTTGACGTGTGACCTCAAACCTCATCAAACCAACTATTATAAGTTGTGACACACCTTATAACCAAGATATAAGCTCTTAAGGTAGATGTGAGGCTCTAGATTATCCTAGTTCATTTTTAGGGTTCTAACACCTGATTTCAATCAATACCAATTACTTGAAAAGTGCTATTAGTCGAACAAACGTGAATGAATGGCTACAATGAGAATGAATGAAGTTACATAGGAAATATGTGATATCCTTGAATCTCATTGTACTATCCAATCATCAAATTGATTTTTATTCATTAACCATTGCACACTAGTGAAAGTAGATTCTCTTGTTTAAATAAGTTTCAGTGCCTTTTGTGATGAGCTTACCTTAAACAAGGCATGAATAAACATAGAGTTGGCTCAGCTACTGTAGTTGATTTAAGAAGGTATCCTCTTGACATGATTTTATTTAATTCCTAAGAGTATGACCAATTTTGAGATACATCTTTTTTTTGCCTACCCGTTAGTGTGCTTAACTCTTTTGAACACCCTTTGAGACTTACCTCTTCCTTGAGAAAAAACCTTGATGAAACCTACACCTTGCGTTATCTACTACATATAACCCTTTTTGAGAAGTCATATAACTCAATATCCAACATAGGACAAAGGCCGAAGTTGGGGTGTCGTTAAAGGGAAAAGAGAAGACAAGAAGTGCAAAAGAAGTCTCGCAAACCCATGGTATTGCAGAAAAATGGAAGCCCTTCAAAAAAAGAGAAAATAAGAAGTAGAAAGAGAAAAGAAAAGAAAAATAAAAGAAAGTCATGAAATGAAAGCTTCAAATGTAAAGAAATTGGGTTTTAAAGAAATCCATGAAGGTAAATAAATGATGACCTAGAAATACTTGACTAATGATTCAGAAAGGAAGATAGGGGATAGCTTAAGGAGATCACATCTCATTGGATAAAAGTCAGTGAGCCCAAATGACCATACCTTCACACTCAGACCTATTAAAAGTCTTAGAAAGAACTTTTTGATCTTGAGTAAACCGAACCGAGGTCAATTAAAAAAAGGGCAAACCAATTGGTGAAAATATGCATTGTATTCCTCTATGTGAGTGTGAGTGTTGCATCAAATTCCTGGTCCTATGTTAATAAATCTATGTGTGTGAAAATGGAATCATTCTTGGTGTGAGTGCATATAGATACTTTTTTGAGCTTCAACTTACATTAGTAACAAGTAATGTGAGCTCAAGAATCTTTGGTAATGGTGTGTCAGAACTTGAATCTTTGAGTACACAATTGAGTTATGCATCAGTATCTTGAGTCTTGTTATGTACATTCATGATTGAGTCTTGTGTAACACTATTTGTGACATCCTATTTGAAATGTTGAACTTATGTTTTTACTTAAGGACAGGCAAAAGTTTAAGTTGGGGGTGTTCATGAGTTTTCAAAATGGACTCATATATGCGCTTATCTTAATGCAAATAGTATCCTCAATTGTCTATTTTAACTCGATATCTAATAAAAACTTCTATATTTTAGGTATTTGAGGATTTGGTAGGAGTATGGACACTGAGGTGCAAAATGGAAGCAAAACGGAGGAAAAGAGATGAAGATGCAAAGTGTGTATATCCAAGCACACTGGTGATATACCGTATAGCAAGATTTCCACCTTATGTTACCGCAAGTGATCCTTAAATAAGTGGATCAAAAGGAGACTAAAAGAAGCAGTCACGATTCGCTGAATAGTTAGGTGAAGCAGAGTTATTCAACCCAAAATTACATCATGCATGGATATATAGTCAAGGAACAAACGGTAACACATCACATAATGGGTGGATGGCCGAATAACTCAGCGATTTAGGACTAAAGACGCTGAATGGATCCACCAACACTATATCTGAAGCCAATAAATACTAAACTCTTTTATTATTTAGAGAGAGATTTTTAGGGAGAGAAATTTTAGACTGTGAAACATTTGATGCTTCATATTTTTTTTAGAAACTTTGTTCTTAAGTTTCCTCCCAAATTTGGAGAGGGTTTTGAGGAAGCTTGAATAAAGAAGTTCTTCTTCCAATCTTAGAAGTGGGTCTTCTCCATTTATCTTACTTTGCTGTTTTTAAGGTTTAATCTCTTATACCCGTTTAATTCCTTTATCATTCAAGTATATTTAATTTTTGCTTGATGTGTGGCTAAAAACTCATTCTTGGGGTGTGATTTAGCAAATACGTGTTGATATTATTGTTGGGTCTTACTTGCTTATAGGATAGATTCATTTTAATGGTAATTTCACCTAGTCTTTGTGGTTTAATTTAATGGGTTTGTAGTTGCAAATACAAAACCAACCATATGATTTTGGCTTGCCCGAGAGGGAGGTCGAGAAACCAAGACCGCTAGATTGATGACCTAAGGAGTGGGTCCACATGAGGTCCATCTTGTGAGGGTAAGCCCTAGTCCCATATCCAAGCACCCTCTATCGAAAGTTCAGGGTTTAGTTTAGACGAGTGAGTGTCCAAGAGGAACCCATTTAATATTGGATAGGTTGCTCGAGAGGGAATTTTTCACCTAAAGCTTAGCCATGTCACCATTGTCTTGCGAATTTTCTTATAAAAAACATGTACTCATTATTTTGTGTCAACATCTATTGCGGTAATACACCCCAAGAATTCTCTCCCATATTTGTTTTCTCCTTTATTTTCTCTATTTAACTACTTGTGACAAAATCCCTTCTTGATATTTGACACTTTGGTATCACAAATTGAATTTAAATTTTGTTTTAATTCTCAAAAATGTCTTGAGCTATCACTATTTATAATGAAATTCTAAGTAGCTATTACTTTTACAACAACTTTCTTGGGACATGACCCCAACCCTTTATTGGGTTACTTTACTAACTTCGATTCGTAGAAACTCAAATTGTAGGTTAGAGTCATTGATCACGAAATATAAAAGATACACATATTGAAGCATCAGTCCCATTCCAACACCTACCCAAAGTAGCTCACCCTTAGGAAGACCTAGTTCATTACTTTATTTTATGGGTAAGATTTAATAGACATAGACTATGAGAGCTTGACATGGACTCCCGGTATTAACCCCTACCGGATGAGGGATCCCCTCTTGCTTAAGATAGGGTTATTCTTTTAGCCTTTACGTGGCGAACCACTAGCTAATCCTATATGGGCATACAGTTAAGGAATAGGGATATGGCTTCTAGATACTACACCTCTACTCACAGAGAGTACCCATCTCAAGAGGTCGATACTAGATACTACACCTCTACTCGCAAAGAATATCCACCCCAATTCATATCCTTTCGGTGCTAAGCATCAATTCTCACAGGGTATTAGACTTTCATTACACCAAATAACTATAGGTTAAGGGATCACTACTAAGTACTCGACCTCTACTCACGCAAGAATACTTATCCCAAATTATCATTCATCCATTGTAACGCTCTTAGGAATATTGAGGTTTTTACTAGACACTCCACCTCTACTCATGGAGAAGTATCCACCTCTGTGTTCCCCCTTTATTGATTAGAGGACCACTGAGGAAACCTTTCAATAGACTCACATTGATTACATCATTAGCTTCATTCATTAATTATTTTATGTGTTTGTGTACATATATGAGAAAGACTCTTCATATAACAATAATAATTTATGACATTTTCTTCTAAACATGATCCTACTCTATTCATCATAATCCACACACAATTATAGTTAACATTCAGATTATACTCTACTACTCATACTATATTCAAGAATCACATATATAACTTCATAATGCACCTCTATACATATGAATCATAACTTCACTTCACTCAACATCCAATGCCTTCAATCGCAATACACATATATATACATATACAATAAATAAACACCGCCACTATAAGTGGACCATACCACAGTAGAATAATTCAATGAAACTAGAGAAATTTTGGTCAACTTACCCTTCATCCAAGTCATGATCACTCTTTTTGAATTCTATAACAATCAATCATAATAAGGCATTGATAGCAATAGATAACAACAACACAACATAATATAAGCACAATTCTAACAATATCCAATCACATTCATCAAACCCACTTTGCAAGCCAAAATTAAGCAATCACAGGGATCATTGGTTCATGGAGTTTTTAACTTTAAATAATTAATAAAACCATAATATAATTATAGCAATTTTTTCGAAGCTATTTAATGCAAGAACCCGTGAGATTGAGGATGAATTGGAGTTTTTGATCATTTTTTAGAAAATTCTAAACTATTTGAGAATTGTCTCTGGAGTGAAATCTAAGTCTAGATAAAGGATCACCATACCTAAGTATTTGGAAGTCCACAAAATTGTAGAAAAAAGCAATGGAAATATTCAATATTTGCTCCAATTTTTTCGACTTCAAGCTTCCATGGAGGTTTTGAGAGAACATTCAGGAGGGAAGGGTTTTTATTTGAGGAATAAAGTCTAATGTTTTAGTGTTTCAAAAAACTTAAAATACCAAAATACACATAAAATAATCGTCCACCATTTAATTAGAATGTGGGGTGAATTTACCAATTCATCCCTTAAGTGGCCAAAACTTGGCAGAATTGTAGGTGGCCATTGACGGCCACCATTGATGAATCGTTGATGGGTTGACGGCCCATCCTCGTCATCCGTAAATTGTGAATAAGACCTCTCATGTTGGGGGCTAAGATCCCATGACTAAGTGTGGAGTCACACACCCTTCTTATGGAGCAGCGTCAACCAGTTGATGTGGAGTCAAAAGGGGTTGTTGTTCAAGGCTGTCTTGACAGCTTTTTGGCCAATGTTTAGGTCCTATTCAAGGAACCTTGGCGTCGTCCTTGGGGAATTTTACCAGAATGTTTTGAACCTAAATGATACAATCTAGATGCTAGGGTCATCTCCACTAATTTTGGACTCCAAACGACTTTCCATAACAAGGCAAACAAACTAGAACACACTAGCACACAAAAGACTAGTTTTCGGACATCTTGGTCGTCCCTTGACTTTTGAATTCAAAACTCTTCAAACCAATTATTTAAAGTTATTCATAACTATTTTAACAATACATATTAACTCATAAAAATCATGGAAGCTCTAGTTCATCCTATTTGATTTTGAGGGTGTAACAATACTCCCCCACTTAGAATACATTCGTCCTCGAATGACACAAACACTTGAAAGGACTTAATGACTAAACTAGAAGCTCACACCACACCACATCATGAATACCTCTTCATAGTCAATGCACCAAACTTACAAGGAACACCAACTTTACATCATTATGCACTCAAAGCAACACAAACACGTAGGAATTATTTCTACCAACTAATAATGAAAACATACTGAATCACTTTCATTGGGGCATGGAGGAATTACCTTCTCCAACTTTAGACATACTCATCATTTCATTATAAGGACCAATATGCATTAAATTTCAAATCAACATGAAAACTCATGCGGCAAATAAGCAATTTTACTAGATGCACATTAACATGAGAAATACATAGATGAGTTACTAATTAAATAATAACAACATAAAGAGCATTTAAAACATAGTATCATCAAACGCACTCATAACATAAGGAGGACATGCAACTCTTCATCTTATGCAAGACTCCAAAATAAGGAAAAATTACTATGAATTTCTTGGTATCAATCTTGAATAAAAATAAAATAAAAAGATAAGCATATCAACAACCTTTCTACTCAATTCATCCTCCGTTAATTAGGGAAACCCATCTAAGAGACATTTCAGACAACCATAAGAAACTATAACTTACCAGGGTCTTTACTCTGATTATCTCCTTTGTTAGCTTGTAGCACATAGAAACAGTTCCTAATTATAGCACTAGGATCCAGACCATCATGACGAGTTTGATTGATCTCCTTACCTTTTTCCACAAGTGTTCGGCTATCTCTCATCTAATGACCCCTATTACCAAACCCAAAGCACCCATTAGTATTGTCACGACAGGGGAGCACCCCCTAGAAGTAACATAGCGTACTTGACCTCTTGGAGGTCTTATACGAGCCCATAATTGTCATTCATCGCATTTTCATAGGTAAAATTAGCGGAAAATATAAAACTATCATAGCACATCATATGCTAGAATAATCACTTCCATTAATATAAAAATAACATATGCACATAGTTAGGCTTTACGTCTCTTTGCAATCTTAGAGTCAACATCATTAGAGTACATTAGGGACACGACCCTTACAACATAAAATATAATCTAAGCTATTACATAACTTGAATAAAACATGATATAGGAAATCCTTGAACTTAAGGATCCCTTTCCTTGAGCTTAGGAAACACATATCAGGACCTTCACTTTAGAGACATCCTTTAAGCATCCTTAACCTCCACTTTGTGTAAAAAGGTGAAGAAGAATGGTGATAGTACAAGAATGCACAAAGTATGGCAACCATGCAAAAACATGCATTTAGAGAAGACATTTGGTTAGAAACCATGCATCATGCCTTTCTGTAAAAACTTCATAAAACATGATACAATAATCATCATACAACTCACACACTTAATAAAGACATGTACAATGGCCATAACATCACATAAAGCCATATATTGCATTTAAGTCACACTTAGCATTTCATTCACAGTAACCCTCTTTATCTTACATCCTTAAATTCCCAAGTAACCCGCTAGTGATAGTTGGTGCAATGTATGAAAAGTGTCCCCTTGCACTATCCACACTCAATCATCACCTTAAAGCCACAAGGTAAACATACACACAACCTTCATTAACCCAACACATATATTCATAAAATCATAACATATCATAAAACTCATACTTCACATTTGACCTAACATATTTTATGAACCACACAGAAGAACTCCTTTCAAGATCACATACAAGTCATGACTTCCAATATCATCATAGTAAGGCAATAGTCAACATTGACATATTTTAACTTCACTTCACATAAAACATCATAGAAGTCCACTCATCTAGAGCAATGTACATATTAAGCACCATAACTTCATGCATATTAAGTAAGTACTCATCATATAGCCAACAAGACCAACATTATGCATCTCGAGTAATACTTCATCATATACACAATATAAGACTCACACCATGCATATCATCATATAATTAGGTCAATACCATAATGTCATGCATAAGAGACACTACACCATTTTACGCCTATGGTCACCCCAATAAAGTGTAGCCTAAACTAGCAAAAAGTGTGGTCTTTAATAAAAGGCTACACTTTTGGACTTTAAGCAACACTTTTCGAGGGGTAACCAAAAGAAGCGTAACCTTAGAGTTTAGGCAACACTTTTCAAGTATTTCCATATCAGCTATACCTAATAGCATAGCCTAAAATGCAAATTTGCCACGCTTTGATGTACCTTATATAGCAACATTTCTATCTCATACAACTACACTTTCAAGCGTTGCCTTTGCCTCCTTATTGACCACAATAATGAAGTGTTGCCTTTTCTATCTAATATATGACAACGATTTCAAAGTGTTGCCTTTTCTATCTAGGGTATGACAACACTTTGAATTATAGTTCTTCCCATAGCATACGACAATTTACAGCCCTATGACTAGACTTTTAAGTGTGATGATACTATTCCAGCTATAAAATATTTATATGCAACAATTTCAAATTAAAAAAACCAATTTTGTTGCAATAAACAATCTCAAGCATTAAATAGGCAAATATGTAATACAAACATATAGATTTGCAGTAAACTTCGAAAGATAGTATGTCTTGCGTACATACACATACTTATAAAGCAATATATGTGTACACAATAGTTCAAAAATTACTCTTACAATAGCTCAATATATTCTAGCAATAATCTTCAAAAAAACTGAATATAATATATTAAAACTTCTACAATAATTTAAAAACGCATCATCATCTGAATCAATTGATCGAATTGATTTCAGTCCTCTAGTCAAATTTGATTGTCAGACACTTTCCTACGCATTTGAAATGTTATTAAAAATAAGAAACAAACAATGTGTAACTAATCAAACGTTAGAAAAAAAACCATGTTCATTATTTCCATATTCTTATTCCTTATTATAAAAATCACGTCTTACAAGTCAACTTGTGCACTATATAAAACAGAGCATAGTACAAACATACTATCGTTATACAAAATTTTAATATGCCACTATCATTGTACACAGTATGATTTTTTTTAATGATAAGTAGACTATCACTGAACTCAGTTTTGAGTTGCATTAGCAATATAATGAACAGTAGAGTTGCATTTAACAGCAGAAAATTTGTTACCTCTAGCATAACAATATTCACTGAGTATAACCTTGATTGAAGAAATTATATGTTGGGCAGCTGAAGGTGAGATACATGGGTCATAAAGATGAGATGGGCAAGTGTACTTCAGATATTCGGTAAGTTCCTATGTTGTTGTATCAAATGTCAAAGCCACCTCTAATACATGACATCATAAATTTACCACAAGAAAAAACTTTGTGAACACACATCCTACTAAAGTGGAAGAAAAAAAGTAAAATATACAATAATTCAAGTGGTTCACTGGCAGAAACAATGAAACAAATAATCACTTAAAGATCAAATAGGAAATGCCCATAGGCCTGCAATACTTATAATTTCCAACATGATTGTTTATATCATTAACTAGAAATAGGGATTTCATTCACGTGCCACTACTCTGGTTTACTAGGTTACTATGTTCTTTTGACAAAGTTTGACTTGAGTATGTAATAATATTATTTTCATTCGAACATTGAGCATATTAGATTAAGAAACTAAAATGTAAAAAGTAGTATCTAGAAAAATGCAATGTGTAATGTGATGATAGTTACAATGTTACCCAATCACACAACCAACTAAGGCTACCAATTGACAATTGTGTTTTCACTATGGTCAGAGCAGCGTTCATTTTAAATCGGATAAAATGTTTAAATCGGATGAAATGTTAAACTAACTTATGATTGGAAAGCTTAACTCAACCAATCAAAAGCTAGTCAGTAGCATTTGTTTATGAAAAATCATACCTTTGATCCTTCAATATAACCCCCACGTGATCAAAACAACTTTGTAAAGTTCCCACCATAATCTCTGCATCTACACTGTCTACTCCTAAAAGCTTACAAAGAATCACTGATGATCAAACGTCCCTTGCAAATAACTGTAATCAAAGAGCAAATAAAATACCAAGTATAAAACAAGAATATAACTTTATATAACTCTGTACCTTTCCAATCAAGACATAAAGAATAGCTGAATATGTTACATAGCCCATACCTTAAACAATAGCAGCTTGTTATCCAACAAAATTAACCACACACACTTTCAATTCACTATGTAGCATTGTCGTGCCTGACAAGAAAATTTTCATAAACAATGTTTACTTATGCAGGAAAGACTTACAGTAAAAAATTGAATGGGATCATTCCTACCTTCATTTACACGGGTACTGCATGTGCTTGCGCAAAATCTTTTTAATGACTCAATAACACGTGGGGTACAATATTCATCAGAAGCTGCAAAACCAAGGTAATTATATTATCCCAAGTTCAGGCACCTTGAAACTTTTGTGGTCCGACTCTATATAAAAAATTTAGTGGATTTGAGCATTAAAAAATGTTTCAAAACACTTACTACTAACCACATATCTTACATTGTACAATAGAGAAATATTCATACATCACCAGTCAAGTTGTGGTAACTTTACCACCAGTAAAAGCATTGTAATATTGTTCAATGCAATCAATGTATATGTTACTGATCTAACTAGAAACATATGTTTGTATTATGATAAGTTTCTTCTGGATGAAACATTATTGTTCGTTACAAATATTTTACCTGTGCAAGTCGTTCAGTCGGCTAAACAGTGGGCTTGCAAATGAACATGGATAGAGTTCTTCCTTGATGCGGTCTGGCAAAGCCGGTCCAGTTGGTGTTGGAGGATAGAAGCTTGTTGTTTGGGTGAATGAAGAGCTAGGCAACGTGGACTCCCGTTTTTTATGCAAGTCATTGACTTTCTGCAGAAGCTCTTTTGAGTACTTGATTGCATCCCCTAAGATTGAATCCACGTCCATCTATGAACATACATCTTCATGAACTGCATGCCAAGAAGAAGGTTTTGGTATTAGGTAGATAGGAAGATAAATATCAAGTCCAATGGTTGTTTCAAATTAATTTCACTTAAGGTGCAAATGTTAACAAGCAGGTAGATTACTTTCAGCATCACGGTCTATCAAAGATAACTTCCTACGTCTTGGTTTATTAGAGCTCCAGTAAAAATATTTCTGCATGGTAGTGATGTAATTCACATACGACATTATTGCCATAAAATAAACTTTAACATCTTAATAAAGCATAGTATTTATGAACATTTACAATCATCCAAGTCGTTCAAGGAGTGGTGGGACATCAAACAGACTCCCCCTACCCTGCGAGATGCAAACTTTGATTCACCAAGAAGCCTCACATTCTATTCGTTACGCAAAATCAGGATTTTCCCCTTATGACAATGAATTTGAAGAATACAATGTTGCCCAGCTTTTTAATAGCTTATTTTTAGTTGAAGCAGCATTGTTTTAAAGTGCAGGATGAAATGGATTCTCTCTTCCACGAAGCATCCCTCCAAGTATCTTAATAGGTCTAGATTCCTCTTATAGGCCTTACTGACCATTAGATGCAAAAAAAACATTGAAAACTCCAATTGGGGTGACGACTCATAATAAAACATGTCATTATGATCATCTCTTGGCTGAAGGAAAGTTTGATGTGGAGCTGGGATAGAAGAAGGATTTACCCACAAAAAAATCCCCATCACCAGAATCTAGTCTGATAAGTTCATTTTAATTATTAAGTCTCCTCAAAGTTTAAAATATTTTAGCAGAAGGGTTGCACATTACAGCAGAACTTGATCAAAGAGGTGTTAGTGTTGCAGGTGTTCTACTAGAATAGGGATCAACTATCGAATTATCTAATAACTTTTGGATCTATGTTGGACAAGAAGACGACTCTATTGGCCCCCATCTTCTCCCACCTATCAAGGACCAAACTTTACTCCAGGAGGATAAATATGTTCTAACTTTTTAGAAGTCCAAAAAACAGACCCTTGAATTTTTGTGGTCCGACTGAATTTAAAAAATTTGTGTGGATTTGAGCATTAAAATATGTTTCAAAACACTTAATACTAACCATATATCTTACATTGTACAGTAGAGAAATATACATCACCAGGAAAGTTTTACTTACTTTATACACACATAGTTCACTTTCATTATTAGGCAGAACAAACGAAAAACCAGAAAAATGAGGAAGCATTTTTGAGAAAGTTGCAGAAAAAGATAAAAACAAAGCAAATGATGTATACTAACTTTAGTGTCTTGTTATTATTATTGGATACACGTTCTATCACGTCAAACCAAGCATCACGAGGACTACATATTGGATTTCAAGAACAACCCTATACTAAAATTAAGCCAATTATATGAACAAATATAAATCCTCTTTTAGCATAAGACAACTATCGAATTAACACAATTACACTAATTCAAGCATAAACCATCCCAATTATGCAACAAGTGTAGTATATGTTGTATGATAATACTTGAATTCAATGTTACAATCGACGGATAGAGAAATCTTTGGCTTCTAAGCAGAAAGGTGCATATCCCTAGCATTAATTTTAAACACAATATAACCATAAATAGTTAGTACTCCGTAGAAATGCATTGAATTAAACACAGAGACGAGCATATTCATAGGATAGACATTATAGAAATAGAAATACAACAAAAGCTGAAGATTACTAGTGTTCCACCAATCTAATATTTTTCTGAAGAAATCACGAAATTGACCAAAAGAAAAGTTCAAGCCTGACAAATTTAAATGCACACCGAATTTATACCATGTGTAATATAGTGATATTGAAATTCTACTATGAGCTAAAATTGTATCAAACATTTAAAAATGCAAAAAATGAAGAGAGACTCATAAATTATAATATTTGAATACCAGAAACATCGCGATACTGATGAACAAGAATATGGCTGGCCTATAGGATCAAAGTGACTAAATGCTATCTCCTTTCCCACATCTTGTATCTGTTCTCGTATAGATTTGGATTCCGACGTACGATATCCGTTGTCTTCAAACTATTTCTCCAGTTTTTCGAATGAAGGAAAAGAAGGAGAGAAAATGACCATCTATCTCACATGAAGGGATGACAATGGTGATTTATTTTGGTGGAAATAAGAAGAAGAGGTTGTCACGAAGGGAAGACGATGGTGATTTTTTGGTGGAAATGGGAAGAATATGCAGTACGATATAGGGTTTCATTCTTATCTTAGCCATACAATGAGATATGTGGATTATATTTATTTGTATTGAGAGTTATTTTGTTTATTTTTTTATTTTTTATTTTTAGAGTTAATTATGCTTTGATTTTTGAAGAAAAATCCTATTTTAGAAAAAAAAAATAGAAATTGGAGGGAGAGTTAAATATGTTGGAGGAAAAATAATATTTTAGTGAAAATGTTAGGAAAACTACAAGGCAACATTTGTTAAGTGTTGTTTTTATATTTATAAAAATAGAACACTATAATAGTGTAGTAATATGTGTAAATAGGTGTTGCCAATTATATCATGATATGACATCACTTATAAATTGTTGCCTATACAACTAATGAAAACACTTCACAAGTGTTGTCAATATTATTGTAGCCAAAAGCTAACAACTAAGGCTACACTTCAAAAGTGTACCCAAAAATGTCTTAGGCAACACTTTACAAATGTTGTCCAGATTTAGTGTGGCCTTAGGAACAAAAATGGTGTAGTGAGACATAAACATAGTCATATACATACAGAACACCTTCCTAGAACTCCTTTCAAGAGCTACTTCTGCAATGCATAGGTAAAATCTCATAGCTTCACCTACAATAAACAACTTCCCTTAGGTTATCCTAGTTAGGGTCCATTACTTTACTTCCATTGTCCATATTACTTTAGTGAAATCCTAGCCTTAACCGACAATAAGACCATGTAAGTTAAACATGAAATTTGGTGTCATGGATACCTACACCGAAATGAGGTGTTCTACTTGCCAAAGAAGAACATTAACATCTTGCTAGCATCTAGGTGGATCCACTTGCTAGGTTCTATGGGAAAAACAAAGTTATGGAACTACGAGATGTATATTGAAGTACTCTTTATGAAAATTGGAATTATAACTTCCATCTCATGAGGAGATTCGGTGAAGAAGCCTTCCTCATTAGAAAGGGGCACCTCTTATTTGTCAAGTTCACTCGGGTCTAAGATAAGTTTACTTTATTGACAAGTCTTAGTTAACATTACTCCATAAAAATGGCTTTCAGAGAATTAACCCCTCGTATGCTTAGTATTTAGGTTATAGATGAGAATTTCCTTTCATCAACCTAATTCATGTGAGAAAACCTTTCACGTGGACATAGCATATTCAAGCACAATCTAGTTTAGAGTACAATTGAGAATACCTTTCAAAAGACCCTCTCTTTACTAGATCATCATACATGCTTTATTATATACATTCATGTGTGTGTATGTGTACTTACATGAGAAGACATTTCACATAAACACATTTAGATACTTCATCATAGTATTACTTTCATGTTCATCACGTAGTCATGCATTCATATTCATGTTCATAACGTAGTCATGCATTCATATTCATGTGCATAGAGATACCATCCTAGGAACTATTCTATCAAGGTATACATGTGTATTGTATAGGCAAAGTCCTATACCATTGCCTAAGCTAGTACACCTATCAAGTTATCCTAGTTAAGATACATTTCATGCTTCATAGACAATACTTTATATTCAAAGTAGTAGGCATTAGTTCATATGAAAATTATTCCTTCATTAGAAAACTTATACTACTTATAAGCATGCATGAGGTATGAACGTGTGTACATTGGACAACATGATGACATAATGTCTATCAAAATCACATTGAGGCATTCACCCTCTAAATACCACAATGCACATTCAAGCATAGATCACAGACCACATAATAGCATAAGAGACAAGGCTACTTCAACATTTGCATTCTAGACTCCTAACAATGTGTAGGATCACACATTCATATAGGAATACATAGGTAGGGGTCATTCGCCATTGAACTTCATCATTGCCAACACATATACCAAACCTAACCCTAAAAACTTCATTCAATTAAACCAAACCTAACCCTAAAAACTTCATTCAATTAACATCACATCATCAATGTACTGTAGATCATGAACTAGCATTGGAGACTAGGCATGATACTTCATATTGTGTGATCATAACGACACTTCATAATTCACCAACTTGACTGTAAGGCCATGATCAACACATATATAGATTTAAAAGAAAATAAACACCGCAACCATAAGTAAACCATACCACACAATGTCATACAAGTCCAATTCAACTAGCAATTCTATAGAAAAGTAGAAGAAATAAGGCCAACTTACAATTTCTCCAATATTTGATCATCATTGATCAATAATCATAATTCATAAATAGACAAGTATCTAAAATTACAAAGACATAATCGAAATCATGCTTCAACCATAATAGGATCAAGATCACATTATGTACACTACATCATCAATTCTATAAAAGGTGGAAGAATATAAGTCTAACTTACCCAATCTCCAAACCTTGATCCATATTGATCACTGGACAATAATACACCATCAATTTACATAGAATACAGTATCTATAATCAATTTATCACAAACGAATCATACTAGAATCATCATCACAATAATAACAATAAAGGCTAAATTGATAAACTGGGAGGAACATTGGTTCATCATGAAATTGGATTGAGAACATCATTATGAAACAGTAGCTAATCCATAATTCATCATAAGCATGCTTTCGAAATCGTTTTGAGAATGAACCCATGGCTAGATTGAAAGATATAGAGTTTGATCATGAATTCTCTTTGAAAACCTTTGACGGAACTCTCTAGATGAATGGATAACTAAA
Source organism: Solanum pennellii (assembly GCF_001406875.1). Lineage (NCBI taxonomy): Eukaryota > Viridiplantae > Streptophyta > Magnoliopsida > Solanales > Solanaceae > Solanum > Solanum pennellii. The sequence continues at coordinate 15,820,649 of NC_028640.1, forward strand.
GATGAAGGATTAACATGACTAATTATAGGAGAAAACCACGATGACTTGATGAAGAAACCACCAAAATCCATCAAAGAAGTTGTTCTTGAGTTTCATATCCAATGGAGGTTTCTACAGAGGTTTTTTTGAGAGGGAAGTCTATTTTTTGAAGAATGAATTGGGAATGGGGTTTTCATCCTATTAACTAACTTAATATACCTATAACACCCTATAATAACCGTCTATAGTAATTAAGGAACATGGGTTGAATTTCTCATTCACCCCTTTAATGAAACAGTGTGTGCATGCTGAAGGCAGGCTGCATCGACACACAGTAGTCGACGGCATCGATTAGACTATGGCTCATACTGCTGCTCCATCATTTATGACTGCAGCACCTCATTTGGGACTTGATGCTCACAAACATAAGTGTTGAGATATGTAAAAATGAACGGCGCATAGCCTAGAGCATAGGGCGTCGAGCTAACCCGTCGATTGACACTGCCAAGACAGTATCTTGGCAGTCTTTTTGGTCCTCCTAAAGGACCCCTTGGGTTGTACTTGGGGAGTCGTGCCCAGACGTTTCAAATGTAAGTACAATCATTAACATGTTAAGGAACTTCCCTATAAATTTGAGCATGAAACCACACTTAAAACATGTCAAGTCACACCAAGACACACATGCATGTCTCAAGGCTAACTTTTGAACGTCATCGGACGTTTTTGGACGTTTAATGTCCAAATCACTTCTAATAAGGTATGAATATTGTAAAATACTTCATAAACAAATTATTGAATTTTATATGCACATGTGAGGCTCTAAGCACCTTAATTCATTTTGAGAGACCTTACGGTATTCCCCACTTTGGAACATTCATCCTCGAATGACACATGTGACATTTTAAAACACTTCAAGGACTTTAATGACCCATAGAGCAGCTCAAAACATTTTAAACATCACCACATAGAAATCAATGCTCCAAACCTACAAAGAACACCAAGTTTCATAACATTTTTTCACTCAATGCAACACAAGCAAGCAAAAACCTTTATCACTCGCTTTTGAGGCATGAAATACATAGGTACTTCTCATGTTCATACCAGCAACATCCTTATCCTAATCATTACATGTTCCTTGAGTTTCATTATGTTAAGAGCTTAACATGTATAATCATTCATAGGCAGTTTCGACATCACTCGAGAAGCAAATAAGCACTCATACTTCAATCCACATAGACTTAAGTCAAGTAGATCAATAAGAATTCTTATCAATTAGACATAGTTCAATGAAGGTCATACTCAACCTTACCATACATAGTTATGTTTAAGGAGGAATGTCCTTGTCCTCAACACACTTACATGTCTTCATGAGCTTATACACAAGCAATGCACAAATGTCAAATACATTTAAATGAGAAATTCTCAACCTTTTATGAACTAAAACATGCTCATACTTCCTTCCTAGTGAAGTCAAAATGGCAAATCACACCACACACATTACAACAATAGGTGTCTTTTCACTAAATTTCAGTTTCTAGCATGTCAATAGTTTTAATAATCATGAATCAATTAGGGAAATTCATGCAATTTATCGGCACACGTCAAGAGAATTAGCTTAAAACACTATCACTTCTTAAGAGTGAGCCTACATTAATACTTCCCAAGTCATAAAGACTCAAATTCTCATTGTGAGGTCGAGTTACCATATGTTAAAGTGACTTCAAACATGCTCCTTACATTATCTCATGAAGTTACATGAACAACTAACATATAAAGATGCACAATCAACATGAGAGAACATAAAATTTGATCAAAAATCCTTTTTAATGCAATTTAGAATATTCAAAACATGCTTAACATAGTGTCAAGAAGGACAAGCAAAACATATGGAGAACATGCAACTTATACTATTAGGCAAGACTCGTATCATGAACAAGCTACTATGAACCCTTTAGTGACAAGTTCAAGTAAGACTAGAAGGACAAGATAGGAATATCAACAACCTTACTACTCACATTATCATCCCCCACTAAACTTAACGATACAAAACAATACATTTTAAGTAACAATAAAAACAAATATTGTAGGTATAGTAACGATACAATACAGTACAATAGGTAACAATGATCCAAACATAGTGTTAGTGGTTAAGAAGTTAAGGTAAAAGAAGATAAGGTTATGAATATGATGGATGTGCCTTAAATGCAATATATGTGGCTTGGTGTGTTGTTATGATTAGTGTCCATGTCTATATGAAGTGTGTGAGTTGTATTGTGTAATTGTGCCAATGTTTATAAACATCCTTTAAAATGGCATGTTGCATGTTTTCTAACAAAAATGTCCTCTTTAAATGCATGTTTTTGCATAGTTGCCATACTTAGTGAATTCTTGTACTAATACCATTTTTCTTCACATTTTTACATAAATTGTAGGCAATGGATGCTTAAAGGATGTCTCTAATGTGAAGGGCTTGATAGATGTTTCTCAAACTCATGAAAAGGATTCCTTAAGATTCAAGAATTGTATATGTCAAAGTTCTTATTTAAAGTATATGTAATAGCTTTATCAATATATTATGTTTCTAAGGGTGGTATCCCTATTCTACATTATTGATGTTGACTATAAGATGGAAAAAGAGACTTAGAGTCTAATTATCTATTATGACTTATATTTTATATATATTAATATGAAGTGATGATCCTAGAATATGATGTTCTATGAAATTTTTAATTTTCCACTAAATTTCCTATGACAATGCGATGAATGATGAGTATGGGATTGTATGAGACCTCTGAGAGGTCAAGTACACCATGTTACTTTTAGGGAGTGATCCCCGGTCGTAACAGTTCTACTGCTCCGTCGTTTGTGACTGCAGCTCATCATTTGGGATTTGATGCTAACCAAACTAAGTTTTGAGCTACGGACCAATCGACCGGGCGTAGCCTAGAGCATGGGGCATCGATTGCTAGCCCGTCGATTGGCACTGCCAAGATAGTGTCTAGGTAGTCTTTTAGGTCCTCCTCAAGGACCCCTTGGGTGGTCCTTATGGAGTCGTGCCTGGACATTTCTAACGTAAATACGATGATTAACATGTTAAGGACATTCCCTATAAATTTTAACATCAACAAACACTTAAAACATGTAAAGGAACACTAAGGCACACGTGCACGTATCAAGGATAACTTTCAAACGTCATTGGACATTCTTGGACGTTTAACGTCCAAATCACTTCAAATAAAGTATGCATACTGTAAAGTACTTAATTAACAACATGTGAGTCTCTAAGCACCTTACTTCATTTTTAGAGACCTTACAATATCCCCAACTTGGGAATATTCGCCCTCAAATGACACTTGTGACATTTTAAAACATTTCAAGGACTTCAATCATAGAGCAGCTCACAACATTCAAAATGTCACCACATAGAAGTCAATGCACCAAATTTAGAGGGAACACCAACTTTCGTAAAAAATTTTAACTAAATGCAACACAAGCACGCAAAAACCTTTATTAACTCACTCTTTAGGCATCAAATACATAGGTACTTCTCATGTTCATAAGAGGAACATCCTTCTCGTAATCATGACATGGTCTTTACATTTCGTTTCATTAAGAGCTCAACGTGTATAATCACTCATAGGCAGTTTCAACCTCACTCAAGAAGCAAATAAGCACTCATACTTCAATGCACATATACTTGAGACGAGTAGATGAACAAGGATTTTTCTAATTTAGGCATAGTTCCATGAAGGCCATACTAAACCTTACCATGCTTAGTCATGTTTAAGAAGGAATGTCCTTCTCCTCAACACACGCACATGTCTTCATGAGTTCATACCTAAGCAATGCATAAAGGTAAATTCACTTCAATGAAAAATTCTCAACTTTTTTTAACCAAAACATGCTCATACTTCCTTCCTAGTGAAGTCAAAATGGAAAATAACACCACACACATTACAACAATAGGAAGTCTTTTCACAAAATTTCAGTTTCTAGCATGTCAATACTTTTCATAATCATGCAAAATTATGGAATTTATGCAATTTATAGGCACACGTCAAGAGCATTAGCTAAAAACACTATCACTTCTCAAGGGTGAGCCTTCATTAATACTTCCCAACTCATAAAAGTAACACATTTTTAAGAGAATCTTGATTTTTCATCTAAAGGAGACTCAAATTGTCATTGTGAGGTTAAAGCACTACACATTAAAGTAACATCAAACATGCTCCTTACATTATTAAGTAAGAATACAAGGACAATAAAGTAATATCAACAACCTTACTACTCACATCATCATCCCCCACTTTGGGTAAACCCCTTTAAGAGCAACTTGTCTCAACCTTCAGAGAACCTTAGCTTACCAATACTTGCAACTAGGCACACCATCCCTCTTTGGGATCTAAGATCATGCACACCATTTATTTACATCACCTAAAAGTGATTCTCAACATATAGAAGTTCAAAGGAACTCAACATAGGAACATCACGGACACTTAAAATCTCACTATCGAGGCATAATCCCCCACTTGGGGTAAGCCTAATCACATCATGCCCTTAAACACCAAGGTCAAGGCAAGTCAAGACCAACATATATACTCCTCAAACAAGAAGGTTAAACATCATTGAGCGTTCTCACTCTAAACTTTATATCAAGTAGCCTACTAACTTAATCATCAAGAGGCACCTCCTCAAGCCTCATTATTCCTCTAAGCTCCATACCTAAAGGAAATCCATAACAATATAGTTAGGTCATACTACCCAACCACATAAAGCCTGAACTACCCCATAAATACCAAGGGTCGTGGAATCCTTAGGAAAAACAATATAAGTGAATTGGCCATATAGATTTTTTTTCATTTCTTTCAACACTAGGGCAAGGTATTTCTAGGTCATTTCAACCCACATCAATATCTTTAGTGGAACCTTCCTACAATCCATGACCAAGCACTTCCTCAAATGGTCATACTTATGATCAATCTTAATAGATATCTAACCACTTCAAGGTAGGTCAACCTCTATACTCTTCTTTTTCTTTAAGGTTTAAAGGATACATACATCCTTCTAAGTCAACCTTAGGGCAAATCATAAGGGAACTAATCAACTAATCATCAGGATTCTCCCATTAACTAGTATAATCCAAAATCACTATACTCCAAAATAACCTTACAAGATAAGCACACTACCTTCTCTTCTATCATCAAGCTTATACAAAAGAGTCCAATCTATTCAAGGCAACTATGAAGAATCACACATATACAAAGGCAACATTGAACCATTACACATATATAAAGGCAACATTGAACCATTACATATATATAAAGATAACATATATCTTTAGTTATTTACGACATTTCTTCAAAGCATTTCAAACCTAAACCTTATAATTAGACTATCGCCATACAATATCATATAGCAACTTATCATTCAGAAAAGAAACTAGTTTTAACCATAATAACCATTAATAAGTTATAACCATATCATGACATAAATTCTCACATAACATATATTTTCACATAAATCACATATATGGACATAAATGGCATAACAGCAACACATGTCAAATGCACCTTCACACATACTCATCAAATCATAAAACCAAGATAAGCATCAAACTTACCTTTTTCTCCCTCAAGCATTCAGATACCAACTCATCCAAGCAATCAAATCGATATGACCGCCGGAAAATAAAACATAGGAGAGAGATCATATAGAGCTAAGTTCTATGGGACGACATGAGAATAGTGAAAAAGAACAACTCTATCCTCCAATAGCCTCTCTCTCATATATATGTTTCGGCTCACCACCGAGGAATGACACTCTACTGCATATGGAAATATGATACTTTTTGACCCTAAAACTACTTTTATAACCTCATGCTTTGATACCACGTTTTTCACGACCAAAGAGCACCTCCTAGAAGTACATGATGTACTTGACCTCTCGGAGCTCTTATATGAGCCCATAGTCATCATTCATCCCATTATCGTAGGTAAATTTAGTGGAAAATTTAAACTTTCATAGCACATCATATGCTAGAATCATTTCTTCCATTATTATAAAAATAACATCAGTACATAGTTAGAATCTAGGTCTCTTTGCCATCTTAGACTCCACATCATTAGAGTATATTAGGTATATGTCCATTACAACATAAAACATAATTTAAGCTATTACATAACTTGAATAAAACGCGACATAGGAAATCCTTGAACTTAAGGATCCATTTCCTTGATCTTGAAAAACACATATCAAGCCCTTCACTTTAAAGACATCCTTTAAGCATCCATAACCTATAATTTGTGTAAAAAGGAGAAGAAGAATGATGTTAGTACAAGAATGCAATAAGTATGACAACTATGCAAAAACATGTATTTTAAGAGGAGATTTGGTTCGAAAACCATGCATCATGCCTTTTCGTCAAAAAATTATAAAACTTGATACAGTAATCATCATAAAAGTCACACACTTCATATAGAAATGTACAATGGTCATAACATCACATAAATCCATATATTGCATTAGAGGCACACTTAGAATTTCATTCACAGTAGCCTTATTTTACCTTAACTCCTCAACTTCCTAAGTAACCCTCTAGTGATACTTGGTTTCAATGTACAAATAATGTCCCCTTCCACTATACACACTCAAACATCACCTTAAATCCACAAGGTAAACATACATATAACCTTCATTAACCCAACTCATTTATCCATAGAAGCAAAATATATCATAAGACACATAGTTCACATTTGACCTAACATACTTTATGAACTACATAGAAAAACTCCTTACAAGACCACATACAAGTCAAGACTTCCAATATCATCATAGTAAGGCTATAGTCAACATTAACATACTTTAACTTCACTTCACATAAAACATCAAAGAACTCCACTCATAATCCAAATCTAAGCTTACTAGTGCAATGTACATGTGAAGCCTCATAACTTCATACATACTAAGTAAACCTATCAACAGACTACAAGCATCATATACTTCATATATCATCAAGACAAGTATAGACAACTTCATACATTTCAAGTAAGTCCTCATCACATAGTCAACAACACCAACATTATGAATCTAGAGTTGTACTTCATCATATAGACAGTATAAGACTTATACCATGCATATTATCATATAATTAGGTCAATATTGTAATCTCATGTATAAGAGACATATACATATAACACCTTCCTAGAACTCCCTTCAAAAGCTACTTATGCAATGCATAGGTAAAGTCTCATAATCTAACCTACACAAAGCAACTTCCCTAGTATCCTAATTAGGGTCCACTACTGTACATCCATTGTATATTTTACTTTAGAGAAATTCTAGCCTTAATAAACAATAAGACCATATAATCAAAACATGGAATCCGGAGTCATGGAACCCCACATCAGAAGGCAGTGTTCTACTTGCCAAAGAAGAACATTAACATCATGCTAGCATCTAGGTGGACTTACTTGATAGAACCTATGGGGGTAACATAGTTATGAAACTAGGAGATGTATATTGAAACCCTCTTTATGAAAATTGGCATTCTAACATCCATCTCATGAGGAAATTTGGTGAACAAGCCTTCCTCATTAGAAATGGGCACCTCTTATTTGTAAAGTTCACTGGGTGCTAAAGTAAGTTCCCTTTATTAAAAAGTATTTATTAACATTACTTCATAAAATGTCTTTAGGAGAATTAACCCTTCATATGCTTAACTAATAGGTTATAGATGAGAATGTCCTTTCATCAACCTAATTCATGTGAGAAAACTTTTCACATGGACATAACATATTCAAGGAAAATCTAGTTTAGAGTGCAATTTAGAATATCTTTCAAAAGACCCTCTCTTTACTAAATCATCATACATGTTTCATTATATACATTCATGTGTGTGTATGTGTACTTACATGAGAAGAGCTTTCACATAAACACATTTCGACAGTACATGCTCATACTTCATCGTAGTATATACTTTCATGCTCATAACTTAGTCATGCATTGATATTCATGTACATAGAGATACCACCCTATGAACTATTCTATCAAGGAAGACATGTGTAATGTCTAAGCAAAGTCAAATACCATTGCCTACACTAGTACACCTATCAAGTCATCCTAGTAAAGATATATTTCATGCTTCATAGACATATACTTAACATGCATTGTAGTAGACAATAGTGCATATTAGAATTATTCCTTCATTAGACACCATGAACATATACCACTTAGAAGCATGCATAAGGTGTGAGTGTGTTTACATAGGACAACACGATCATATAATATCTATCAACTTCACATTGAGGCGGCCACCCTCTTAAGACCACAATGCACATTCAGCCATAGACCACACACCATATAATAGCATAGGACACAAGACAACTTAAACATTTGCATTCTAGACTCCTAACATTGGTTAAGATCACACATTCATATAGGGATACATAGGTAGGGGTCATTCACGATTAGAAATTCATAATTGGAAACCCATAGACCAAACCTAACCCAAATAGCTTCATTCAATTAACATCACCAGATCAATGTATCCTAGATCATTAACTAGCATCGGAGACTAGGTATACTACTTCATATTGTGTGATCATCATAACCACACTTCATAATTCAATAAGTTGACTTCAAGGCCATTATCAACACATATATAGATTGACAAAAAAGTAAACACCACCACCATAAGTGTACCATACCACACAATGCCATGCAAGTCCAATTCAACTAGCAATTCTATAGAAAAGTAGAAGAAATAAGGTCAACTTACAATTTCTCAAGGCTTTGTTCATCATTGATCAATACTCATAATTAATCAATAATTCATATATAAATTAGACACTAAAAGTACAAATACATAATCGAAATCATGCTTCAACCATCATAGGATCAACATCACATTATGTACACTACATTATCAATTCTATAGAAGGTGGAGTAATATATGTCTAACTTTCCAATCTCCAAACCTTGATCAACATTGATCACTTAAAAATAATACACCATTAATTTACATAGAAGATATTAGCTATAATAAGTTTATCACAATCGAATCATACGACAATCATTTTATCATCAAGATCATAATAACAACAATAAAGGCTAAATTGAGAAATTGGGAGGAGGATAGTTTAATCATGAAATTGGATTCAAAACATCATTACAAACAGTATCTTATCCATAATTCATCATAGGAATGCTTTTGAAATCGTTTTGAGAAGGAACGCATGGATATATTAAAAGATATAGAGTTTGATCATGAACTCTGTTTGAAAACCATTTGAAGGAACTCTCTAGATAAATTGATATATTAACATGAAGGATAACAATACCTTATTATAGGATAAAATCACGAAAACATGATGAAGAAACCATCACAATCCATCAACCAAGTTGTTCTTGAGCTTCATCTCCAATGTAGGTTTCTAGAGAGGTTTTTTAGAGGGAAGTCTAATCTTTTAGGAATCAATTAGGATAGACGTTTTCATGTTATTAACTAACTTAATATACATAAAATACCCCATAATAACTGCCGATAGTAATTTAGTGACATGGGGTGAATTTCTCATTCTCCCCTTTAATGAAACAGTGCATGATTATAGGTTGCATCGATGGACAGCAGTCAACGGGGCATCGATTGGATGACCACTCGTCCTGCTGCTCCATCATTTGTGAGTGCAACTCCTCATTTGAGACTTGATGCTTACCAAGCTAAGTTTTGATCTATGGAACAATCGACGGGGCGTAGCCTAGAGCATGGGGCGTCGATTTCTAGCCCATCGATTGACACTGCCAAGACACTATCTAGGTAGTCTTTTGTGTCATCCTCAAGGACTTCTTGGGTGGTCCTTGGGGAGTCATGCCATGATGTTTCCAACATGAATATGATAATTAAAATGTTAAGGACCTTCCCTATCAATTTTAGCATCAAACAACACTTAAAACATGTCAAGGCACACAAAGACACACATGCATGTCTCAAGGCTAACTTTCACACGTCATCGGACGTTCTTGGACATTTGACCTCCAAATCACTTAAAATCAAGTATGCATACTGCAAAATAATTAATTAACATTTTGAGTCACATGTGATGCTCTAAGTACCTTACTTCATTTTGAGCGACCTTACACGTACCGGCAAGACAGTTACCCCAATGTTGTTTTCCACATGTTGTACATCTAGACTGCTCAAAAGTATAACCACCTCCACCCCCTCCTTGAGAATTTGGGTTAGATACCCTATCCTTGTTCATCATGGGTAAATCTTGATTGTAAAGTTATTCCTTAGACTTAGATTGACTTTGTTTATCTGGCCTAGACCTTTTCCTATCTCTATTCTTATTCCTAAGCTTGGTATCCTAAATTTGTTGGGCATACACTATGAGTCTAGCGATATCCATATCATGATGGAGTATTGTCATTCGACACTCTTCTTCTACCAAATCTTACACCCCCATTACAAACTTATTCGTTCTAGCCTTATAGTTGGCTAACAAGGTTGAAGCATATTTAAAGACTTCGGTGAACTTGAGAGAGTATCTTTTCACACTCATTCCCCCTTGACGGAGGTTCATGAATTCCACTAACTTTTTCTCCCTCGACTCTAAGGGGGAAAACCTATCAAGAAAGGTAGCCTTAAACACTACTCAAACTACTGGGCCTGCCCTTATGGGTCTCTCATCCCTCCATTGCTCAAACCACATTTCTGCCACATCTTTTAGTTGGTATGCGGCTAGTTCCACATTTTCCCTAAAAATTACTCCCATGGCATCTACCACCTTAAAAACCTCATCAATGAAGCCTTGTGGATCCTCATCCACCTTAGTTACATGAAATGTAGGAGGATTCATCCTTGTGGAATATAGGACTATAGAAGCGGAGTACTTGCATTGGGGTTCACTTGAGGTCTGACTCCTTCGTTAGCATGTGTCGTCATTTCTTTAGATTGAGTAGTGACGACTTGAGCTTGAGTTGTCATGAGTTGGGTCAAAGTTTGGAAGGCAGCCCTTATCTCCACATTAGATATAGCCCTTTCCTCATTACGAGCTTGTAGACCTTGGGGCACTTTAGGGGGAACCTCCTGATTCCCATTCCTATCCTAAGCCCTCCTTGCATTAGCCTATATCGTATTCATGTTCTTAAAAACACAAGAATACGATTAGGAAAGTAACGCTCATAGAACTAAATTGCAAGGCATAATTTCAACAATATCAAAGAAGTGTAACTTCTATCATCCTATAGCCTCTCGCTCATAGATGTGTCACGACTCACACCGATGAACAATACTCTACTAGACGTGGCTTGTAAGAATTTGAAGCCTAAGATCATCTCCATAACCTTCTTCTCTAATACCATGTTTGTCACGAACCGAGAGCACTCCCTAGTCATAATTGGTGTATTTGACCTCGAAGAGGATTTATACAAGCCTCTTAGCATTCATTCATCTCATAGGTATGAAAAGTACTACGAAATTAAAAATTTTCACAATAAAGTCAATAAGTTATAACACGTAAGAAGAACTAAGTCTCGACTCAAGCCATCTGAGAAACAACTCATTATCATAGGGACACAATCCTTACATTGAAATAATGATAAAAGTCTTATACAAAAGGAAAACTAGAAATAAGGAGTATTATCCTCGACATGTGAGGAAATACCATAATATTGAAAAAAATCTTCTAAATCCCAAGCTTCAACTCTAAAGATCACCTCACCTGCCAACACTACACTTTGTTAGAAAATAGAGGAAAATATGGAATTGGTAAAATTAAGCACTAAGTATGGTAATCATGCAAAAATATGCTTTAAAGAGGACACTATGCATTATGTTAATATAGTAAAATCCTCATGATCATACAAGATACATAGAAACTCATCACATGACATAGAAACTCTTTTGTACATTAAGACACATTCATGAGATATTGACCATCACCCTTGTTTTACCTTTTCACATCAAATAACCCTCAAAAATAACTTTGTGCAATGTGTGAACATGTACCATACCACCACCCACACTAAAGTAAAACACTAAGGTCACCTAAGATGGACTCACAAGGTACCTCCCTAAAATCAGCCACATTAATTCATAAGACATCTAGATGACATAATCATAATCATCACATAAGGACCATCGTCTAGGATAACTCTAATTCACACTAGTGCAATATGAAAGTAGCACCCTATACTACTACCACTTAGTTTTCCATCAAAATAACCCTAGACTAGGCACATCACACTCAACAAGTCGTAACACTGTCATTAACATTAGACATAACAGCAACACACTTCACTATCATCGTATAGAAACCCATTCATTCACTATCATTATAAGGACACACCAAGACCCCCTTAAAATGGATACTTATGTGACGCATAGATGGCGTCCCATTCCACCACCTACCTTAAGTAATACACCCTTAGGAAGACCAAATTCATTACATTATTTTGTGGGGGTAACCTTTGACCGACATAGACCATGAGATATTGAAATGGAATTCAGATACTAACCCCTACCGGATGAGGGATTCCCACGTGCCTAAGGTAGGGTCATTCGTTTAGCCTTTACATGGAATACCACTAGCTAGACCTATACAGGCACATAGTTAAGGAATATGGACATTGCTTCTAGATATTACACCTCTACTCACGAAGAGCACCAATCTCAAGAGGTTGCTACTAGATACTACACCTCTACTAATGGAGAGTATCCATCCCATTTCATATTCTCTCGGTGCTAAGCATTAATCCCCATGGGGTATTAGACTTTTATTGCATTCATTAGCTATAGGTTAAGGGATTTATGCTAAGTACTCTATATCTACTCACGGAAGAATACTCATCCCAACCGATCATTCTTTCATTGGAAAGCTCTTAGGAATATTGAGATTGTTACTAGACACTCCAGCTCTACTCAAGGAGAAGTATTCACCTCAAAGTCCCCCATTAATTCATTAGAGTACCATTAAGGAAACCTTTCAATAGATTCACATTCATTACTTCATTAGCTTCATTAATTTTTCCTTTCATGTGTGTGCATGTACATATGTGAGAAAGACTCTTCACATAACCAATGTTTCATGACATTGTCTTTTGAGCATAATCCTACTCTATTCATCATAATTCACACACAATTATACTCCACATTTCATATCATACTCTATTAGTCATACAATCTTCAAGAATCACATATTAATAATACACCTCTATACATATGCATCATAACATTACTTCCCTAAACAAATGCCTTGAACGAAATGATCACAATAAACATACATATATAGTAACAAACACCTCCACCATAAGTGGACCAACCACACAAGAATGATTAAATGAAACTAGAGCAATTTAGGTCAACTTACCCTTCATCCAATCCATGTCCAATATTTCTCAAATCTCAAACAATCCATCATAATTAGGCATGGATATCAATGTATAACAACAATACAACATAATATAATCAAAACTCTAACAATATCTAATCACATTCATCAAACCCACTTTGCAAGTCTAAACTGAGGAATTAGAGGGATCTTGGCTTCATGGAATTTTTAAGTTGTAATAATCAATTAAACCATAATATAATCATTAAAACCATTTAATCCAAGAACCCATGAGTATGAGAAAGAATTGTGGTTTTTGATCATTTTTAAAAAACTTTAAAACTATTTTAGAGTTGGATCTAGAGTGAAATCTAAACCTAGATAAAGGATCACCATACCTTAGTGTTCGGAAGTTCACAAAATTGTGTAACAAAGCAATGGAATGTCTTCAACCCTAGCTCCAATTTGACTTCAAGCTTCCATGGAGGTTTTGGGAGAACTTTTGGGAGGGAAGGGTTTTGTTTTTAAAGAAGGAAGTCTAATTCTAGGTTTTAGTTTTTAACCAATTTAAAATACCTAAATACACATAAAATAACCGTCCTCCATTTAGCTAGAAACATGGCAGAATTTAACGTGGTAATTGAAGGACCGTTGATAGGTTGACGGCCCGTCCTGGTCATCCGTCAATGGTGAATGAGACCCCTCAAGTTGGGGGCTAATCTCCCACGACTAAGTGTGGATCCACTCCCCCTTCCAACGGGGTGTCAACCAGTTGACGCAGCGTCAATAGGGATCGTTGGTCAAGGAAGTCTTGAGAGCTTTTTGGCCAATATTTGGGTCCTTCTTAAGGACGCTTGGGGTGATCCTTCGGGAATCGTACCCAAATTTTTGACCCTAAACATGACCATCTATATTCTAGGGTCATCATCACTTATTTTAAACTCCAAACGACTTACCAAAACAAGGCAAACATACAAGAACACACTAGTACACAAACGACTAGTTTACGGACGTCATGTTTGTCCCTTGACGTTTGACCTCAAAACTCTTACAAACGAATTAGTAAAAGATATTTCTCACTATTTTAACAAGTTATTAACTCGTAAAAATCATGTGAAGCTCTAGTTCGTCCTATTTCATTTTTAGGGTGTTACAATATATGACCCTACAGTAGTCTTTTGTTGTGATGCCAAAAATATATATTTTTAATCATTATTTGTCTCAAGTTTATTATTTATATTTGTCCTTTTCTAACATAATTTTTATGAATTTTTCTGATATTATTTTGTTTTTGGGGTCCAATTGGTGGGAAATAAGAAAAAGTTTGGAGCTAAAACGAATTAAAGATGGAAGGTCGAAGAAGGAAACCAAGATGATCGGTTAATGGATTAAATAGAATATAATAATATATAAATATAAAAGGTGCATATTGCTTCATATTTTACAAAGGTAACGTGGAAGGAAAGGAAAAGCGTAGAAAATAGTGAAATTTAATGAATCATCCTGCCACTAGACATAATTGAAGGCTAAAAAAGTAAAACATGGCGGCACAATTCACGCATACAATTAGGAATCCAATTTTGTTTTGATTTTCAATTCATAATTTAATTTTGACTCATTATATTATTTAGGATTTTCTATGTCTACAAATAGTCCACAGAAATAATTATTCTGCGCGATGATCATTGATAGGAGATACTTTTGAGGGTTTTTTCCTTCTTCTTATCTTAAGGTTACACATTATTATAGAACTTCTGGTTGTTGTTGTTTTAAAATTATTGTGCAAACTCTTAGCAATTAAGTTTCCGTATTTTGACTCACACAATTTTTATTTTCTGAAATTTAATTCAAGATTTTGGATTTCATCTATTCTAACTGTAAGCTCATTAATTCATTCAATTTAACTGTGAATCGTAAACTCTCAAGCATGAGTATCTAAATCCATAACTACGCTTGTGGTAACCATGAGCAATAAACAAAGTATCAATAATAATTAAGTAACTTCTTGAAGTGTTTATGCATGTATTGTTAAACCTTTCTATTAGAAGTCTTTTAATGGGTGCACACTTTAGGACTCGCCTCATTTCTACTTGCCGGACCAAGGATGCAGTGAATGGAAAAAGTATTAAATATTAAAGATTTAGTGAATGTTATCTCATAGTTTGATGTCAATTGGAGTGAGGGTGAAAACTAAACTACACTGATTTGACGACTAATTCTAGGTAAAAGTAAGGGATAGTAAAGCATACACCGAAGATAGACCAAGTTTCATGGTAAAATCTCTTCCTTAGAGGCCCAACAACTTAGGGATACCGAAATTACCAACTTTGCATGTCAAACACTAGGAAAGTTTACTATTATTTGTATTAGTTTGCTAAGAGACTGTGGGGAACATTCCATTTCATATTGATAACTCAAAATTAAAGTAGTGTTTGCTTGTTATTTAATTAAAAAAAAATAATTTAGTTACAAAACTCTTCCCATTTACTCTTATCAGAATTAATTTGACTAAACGGAGATAATAGTGAGTTATGTTTAAGTGTGAATCATATTCCTTGTGGAATTGACCCAACCAACAAGTTGGGTTCTTTACTTGATTAAAATTTCTTGTACTTTTTTAGGAAGGTTTAACATGAGAATATCAAATTTAAGAGTCGTTGTGGAGAACCACCTTCCTAAAAGATTATGTCAGTTTTTGTGCTGATGTTGACGCCCTCCTAGCCATTCTTGTGATTGCACCTATAGCTACCCCTATGATGGATGAGATGTGTTAATGTCTTCCTTATTCAGTGATTACATGCCACCACCAGACTCTTCTTATTCTGATAGAAAGCCCTAGTGCTCCCACGAGGGCATCGTTACTTGATGAGAAGAGGATATAAAGGAGAGTTCCTGAGGTGGGTGTTGTCCCATATGGTAGTTTGAGCACTACTCAGGGTTCTACACATGGTGTCCCTAGTGTTGATCCAGATGTCTCCTTGAAACCGTACCCACCCTCTTCTTCGACGATCTTCAGCTCATTTGCGCTACAGGTTTCCTTTACCCTATGCTTAATTTTTATTTCTTTTTGTGCATTGAGGGAAATTGCACTCTATTGTTTTGGAGGCGAGTTGAATGGATTGTGGGTAATAGGGTGACATCTGAGAAATCAAACCCATAATACTCTGTTGGGATTATTTTGCTTGTGTTCTTTTTCCGCAAAGTACTATTTAATTTATGTTGAACAAGCATGTTTTAGGTGTGTATGTGTAGGATTTAGTAGAAAATTAAAGCATTATGGCATAAATAGCATGAAACTGATAACATTCCAAATGTTTTAAAATGTGCTAAATCTAGAGGGTTGATGAGTTGAATGTGTTGGATCTCCATGTGATATGATAAGAAAACAATTTGACCTCCTGACTTAAGCAAAAACATGAACTAGTAATCTAATATATGCCAAGTGTTTGTGAGAAAATTTTGAATGTTTAGACAGTATGTGTAAATCTAAAACATGCCCCATTGGTCCTGCTAGGTTAATCTATGTTATAATCTGGGAAATGATCATAGGCCCTTGTTAAAATAAGTTTATTTAAGCCTAAAAAGATTCAACCAAATGTAATAAATGTTCCCTTTGATCCAAATGTTTGAACCTAGATTTCAAAGAGTTTGCAATTTCATTATCAATCAAGCATTCAAATCAAAGTACTACTCAAAATTAGGCCTAAATAGCAAGTATAACACCACTCAAACGGGGTCTTTTATATACTTTGAAAAATATCAAAAGAAAACTTATTCCTAAGAAAATAAAGAAACTCGGTTCAAATGGACTATCTTCAAGAAAAGAACCAAAACAAAATCCAAGGAACCCATCCTAAAAAAAGGCTCATTTAAATAGTAAAAACTAGAAATTCATTCCTCAACCCCACACTTAAAAAGATTCATGTCCCCAAAGCATCAAATAAAATTTGAAACAATGTTAGAAAAAATCCCTAAGGCCTTTATGCCTAGCTAGTAGCATGTCGTCTAATTTTCATCAAGAGTCGTCACCCCACACTTCGGCTCAAACATGCTCCTTTAATACACTCAAATTACACCTCCTTAATGAAGTACAAACGATTGTTGTCTAATAAAGAATCCAACTTGTAGGTTAGGGTGGATCTGCCGGGGAATATGGCCTTTAGATTAAACTAACCACATTGTTGAACTTTAGTAAAATATTTCCCGATTTCGCATTGCTGTTTTCATTTTTATTTTCTACAGGCTTCAACTCTAGTGTAAGCCAAGTACATAGAATCGAGGCAAACCCTTGACCCCGTATGATCCTAAACTGAGAAAAACATTGAGAAAAGTGGCTAATCAAAGGGTACACAATAATCTAATTTGAGAGAGTCAAGGGGATGGAATCGGATCTCGGGTTCAAGGTAGTTTTCTAAAAGAGGTATGGGATCTTAGTGAAGCCTGAGTAACTAAGATTTTTGCGTTGTGCTGTGATGTTAAATTAAGCACTTATTGGGAGACAACCCATATAGTGGTGTAATTTCATATTTTATTTTATTTTTTTCTATTTATTAGTGTCATTTATTTTCTTTTGGTCTTGTTTTTGCATATTGGGGGAAGCATGACTATCCTAAAGAAAATTGAAGCAAAAGAGCATGTTTGAGCTTAAGTGTGGGGTGACGAACCTTGATGAAATTTAAGAAGATATGCTACTAGCTACGCCTAAAAGCCTCATGGAGTTTTCCTAACCCTTGTTTTAAATTTTATTTGATGCTTTAGGTACATACAATCTTTTCAAGTGTGGGGTTGAGGAATGAATTCCTAGTTTTTACAATTTTATTTAGTCTTTTTTGAGGATGGGTTCTTTGGCTTTTATTTATTCAGTTCTTTTCATAAAGATAGTCCCTTTGAATTGGGTGTCTTTTTTATTTCAGGTTTAAGTTTTCTTTTAATTTTTTTTAGAGAAAAGAAAAGACCCTTTTTAGTGATGTGATGCTTGCAATTCATTCCTAATCTTTTAGTAGTACTTTCTTGCAAAGGCTTGATTGATAATGAAATTTCAAACTCTTTGACATCTAGGTTCATGGTTGTGACTTTGTAAATAGATTAATTTATTTTCTTAGGTCCATATCTTCTCCCATAGAGGGCCTCAAATAGTGCCATGGTGGTACTTGAGCGATATCTATTATTGTAGGCATACTCAATCGATGGTAAATGGTCATCCCAATTACCCTTAAAGTCAATGACACATGCCCTCAATATATCTTCTAAGGTTTGGATGGTTCGTTCCGCCAAACCATCCATTTGTGGATGAAATGTGGTACTATGTTTTACCTTAGTACTAATCCCATTTTTGAATGCTTTCAAAAAATGAGAAGCAAATTGAGTACCCCTATCCGAAATGATTGACAAAGGAACTCCATGCATTCGCACAATCTCTTTAAGATAAAATTTAGCATATTCCTCTACCCAATTAGTAGTTTTGATGGGAATAAAATAAGCTTATTTGGTCATCCTATCAAATATAACCGAAATTGAATTATGTTGCCTTTGCGTACAAGGCAAACCCACAACGAAATCCTTATTGACATCCTCCCACTTCCAAGTGGAGATAGCTATATATTGAGTCAACCCTCCCGGCCTTTGGCCTTGACTTGTTTACAATTTGAGCATTTTTTCACAAATTCCGTTATATCCCTCTTCAACCCATTCCACCAATAAATATCTTGTAGATCACGATACATTTTGGTGGCACCCGGATGAATGGAACATCCGGGTGAGTCTACATATTTTAAAGCAAACACTACGGCTGCTAGTTCAAGATCATGGATCAGATAGTTCTTCTCATGCACCTTGAGTTTTCTAGAGGCTTAAGCTATCCCCTTACCATGTTTAAGGATGACACAATCCAAACCTACTCGAGAAGCGTCAAAATCCACAACAAACCCTTCGGTACCCTCCGGTAAGGTCAATACCAGAGCGGAGGTAAACTTATCTTTCAACTCTTGGAAGCCTCTCTCACAAACTTCTGTCCATTCAAACTTGATTTTATTTTTGGTTAAGGTAGTCAATGGAGAAGCGATAGATGAAAATCTGTCAAAAAATCTCCTATAATACCCGGATAAACCCAAGAAACTTTGAATATCTGTAGAATTTAGAGGTCTAGGCCAATTCTAAATTGCCTCCGTCTTCTTCGGATCAACTTCAATACCCACACTAGATACAATGTGACAAAGAAAAGCAACCTATCTTAACCGAAATTCGCACTTACTATATTTAACAAAGAGTTGATGTTCCTTGGGAACTTTCAATACTATCCTCGAATGACCCACGTGTTCAACCTCACTCTTGGAATATATCAAGATATCATCAATAAAGAAAATTACAAATGAATGAAGATAATTTCGGAACACCCTATTCAAAATGTCCATGAAAGTCATTGGGGCATTGGTTAGACGAAAGGACATAACTAGGAACTCATAATGACCATATCTTGTTCAAAAGTCGTTTTAGGAATGTCAACTCCTCTAACTCTATGTTGCTGATACCCCGACCACAAATCAATATTTAAAAAGTAACTCACCCCTTGTATTAGGTCAAATAAACCATTAATTCTAGGGATATGATACTTATTATTAATAGTAACCTGGTTTAATTGTCGGTAGTCAATACACATTGTAAAAAACCCATCTTTCTTTTTCCCAAATAACACTAAAGCGCCCCAAGGATATATGCTTGGTTGTATGAAACCCTTATCTAGCAAATCCTTGAGTTGGGCTTTCAATTCTGCAACTCAGCCAGAGCCATACGATAAGAAGAAATTGATATGGGTTGAGTATCTAGCATCAAATTTGTGCCGCAATCTATTTCCCATTCTGGAGGAATTTTGGGAAAGTCAACGGGGAAGACTTCCAAAAAATCCCTCATTGGGGACCAACTCTAAAGGATAAGCCTCGGACCCAAGGTCTTTGACCCTCAAAATATGATAGAGACATCCCTTAGAAATGATCTTACAAGCTTTTAAACATGAAATTATTTGACCTCTAGGGATTGAGTTTCCCCATGCCATTCTAAAACGGGTTCATTAGGAAACTGGAATCTAACTACCCTTGTTCTACAATCAATTGGAGAAAAACAAGCATGTAAAAAATCCATTCCC
Source organism: Solanum pennellii (assembly GCF_001406875.1). Taxonomy (NCBI): domain Eukaryota; kingdom Viridiplantae; phylum Streptophyta; class Magnoliopsida; order Solanales; family Solanaceae; genus Solanum; species Solanum pennellii. The sequence continues at coordinate 15,841,094 of NC_028640.1, forward strand.
AATATCAAATTCCAACATATCAAAATCTACTAGATCAACCAATGTAACTCTATTGGACAATAAAATGGGGCAACTCCTATAGACTCTTTTGGCAATAGCGAAATCACCCACCGAGGTAGAAACCAAAAAACGTTCAAATAAGAAATTGGGGAGCACATCAAACTTCATAGACACTAAAGGAATAAATTAATTGAAAATACTTGCAACATACTAGTAACAACATAGGGAGAATCCTTTTGATCACCCCTAGATTTGAGAGCATAGTAGCGTTCTTCTTAGGAGCATCAGAATTTAGACCAGTTTCTTGTACTGGATTACGCTCCCTTCCTTGAGTCTTGTCCATGGGATAATCCCGCACAATTTTACCACTCTTCACATAACCGAAACAATTGTCCGTACCCACTAAACATTTCCCTACATACTTCTTGCCAAATTTGGCTCAATTAGGTTTCTAACTTTGTGAACCACCATATTTTCGACATTGAGTCCTAGTTTTAGACACCCTATCCTTGCTAGCCTTTGAGAAAATTGGAGGAACTTGGTTGCAGAATCTTCTCTTAAACTTTGGTTTGTCTTGGATTTCAAACTTACCGTTAGAATTACCTCCATCATAGGGCCTTTCCCTCTTGACCTTCCTATTCTTCCTCTTAGGACAACTCTCCTCAACTTGTTGAGCATGCACCATCAAACAAGATAAATCCATGTCATCGTGAATCATTTCCGCACGACACTCTTCCACAAGAGCATCGGACACACCCTTCTTAAAGCGACTCATTTCATCCCTTGGATTAGTCACCAAAAAAGGCGTATTTGGAAAACTTAGTGAATTCAAAGAATATTCTTGAACACCCATACCTTCTTGACGAAGGTTGATGAATTCTTCCACTTTTTTCCTCTATTTTCTCCCTTGGGAAGAACCTATCATGAAATACCCTCCTAAAGACTTCCCAACTTATGGGACCCGCTCTCAAAGACCTATTGTCCTTCAATTGAGTGTATCAAGTTTGAGCCACATCCTTGATTTGATAAGCGGCTAGCTCAGCTTCTCATTTTAACTCACCTCCATATTATACGAGATTTCATAAACCTCATCTAGAAAGTCTTGAGGATCTTAATTTACCTTAGACCCAAACAACATTGGAGGATTCATATATCCTAGTGAAGTCCCTCGAGCGTGAGGCCATGTTACTATCATTTTTATTCACACGAGTTGCAACTTCAAGATTTTCTTGGGCCATCATGGCTTGAGCTATTGCAGTTACGGCTTGAGCTTTATTTGCCAAAAGTCAAGTTTAGGAAAGCCGCCCTTATTTCTCCATTCGATAACGGAGGATTGACCGGAGCTTGGCCACCTAGAGGAACCTGCTCTTGAGGAGAAGCTTGGTTGTCTTGGGGAGGAACTCTCGCATTTGCAATCTCCTCTTCAACCCTTCTTATGGCTTCCCTTCTAGAAGTCATAGCCTACATCCATAAGAAAAGGATTAGAAGAAAACGGCACACACAGTTAGGACACTTTAGGCGCGACTTAAGAATATCAAAAGAGGTGAGAATTTTCTAAGCATCACATAGCATCTCATTCATAAGAGTGGCGAACTTCAAAATTATAAACAAGAATCTTAATAGACATGGTTTTGTGAGACATATACCTAATATTATTCAACCTCATGCTTTGATACCAAGTTTGTTGCGATCCGAGAGTAACCCCTGGAAGTTATCGGCATCGTCTACCTCGAGAAGGTCTTACAGAAGCCCTTAGCATTCATCATCGCATCATAGATAGAATATAAGCAAAAACTTTAAAAATGCTTCATTTGAATTTCAACTTCATTTCATATATCAAAATAGAATTTATCTTGTCTCACATAAATATCTAAGCATACGAGTAAGAGAAATGGGACTTAGACCTTACATCTACAATAAGTCTTATAATACGAATTACAGTATATTCTTTTAATAAGGACAGTGGAACTAGAATTAGAATCAAGCATCTCCATCTTCGGACTTAAGGACTCACTAACTTGGGAATAACAATCCAAGTTTATGCAAGAAAGGAGTAGAATTACCTTGATAGCCTGAACCTACACTTTGTTTAGAAAATAAGAGAATTATGGGATAGTACAAACCACATGTACTAAGTATGGAAACATATGCAAGAAAACATTTGAAAACATGAACAAAGGGACATTTGTAATAAGCATGCTAAGTTTACTTTAAAAGCCTTTATGCACAATACAAGGATCATATACAAGTAATATAACTACAACAAGAAAACATGTTAATATCCATGTTCAAGAATAACATCATAATAGAGTCATAGTCAACATCATATATTTAGAGTCCAATTCATTAGTTCATCACAATATCTTATTTATAACCCGAATCCAAGTCTACTAGTTAAATGCATGTGTGAAGCCCCATAACCCCCACATAAACTAAGTAAACTAACAAAGAGATCACAAGAATTGTATTTTATCTCATACATCATCATAACAAGTGTAGTGCATACCATTAATGTTAATTTATACTAACCTCATGTATATCAAGTGAAACCAATATCATACATATCATATGAGACCAATATCATGCATTTCATTCATAACATATATACATACATATATATATATATATATATATAACCCACCCTAGAATTTCCCTCAAGGTCCACTTGTGCAATGTATAGGTAAAGTCTCATACCCTTAGCTACACTATGTAACACCTCTTAAGTAGTCCTAGTTAGTGCTCATCTTCTTACTTTCATTCATTAATTTTAGTATTCAGCCTTCTTTGCGATAACTGACATAGACCATTTGAGCTAACATGGAATCTGGTGTCATCCCCTCACACCGACAAGAGGGTATCCTACTTGCCAAGGTAAGAAATATACATTTATATAACATATAGGTAAAACCAATAGCTACATCCTATGTGGGCTTCATAGTTAAGGGATATGCCTATTGTTACTAGAAACCTTTTTTATGCTAGACCCCTCTCATGCATATCCTTTCGATTCTAAGCTAAATTCCCCTTTTTGATGTGTCTTTAAGTCTTTATTAAACATCAATTCATAACATAGGTCTTAGGGTTTAACCTTTCATATAACATATCCATAACTCATAGGTTTTGAGGATGAGAAAGTCCTTTCATCACAACCCAACATCAAGTGAGAACATTATTTCATAACATAGTTATAACATGTACATGTGAATTAACTTCAACCCCACACATTAACACACCTATCATCATCTCACAAACACCATATTCATAACATGATCATACATTCATAACATCATCATTGATACTTCAATTGATCAAAATTATCCAAGATAAGCAAACAACACTACAATATAATATTCATGACCTTGAAGATCTTACCAATGGCCTCCAAGAAACCCTTTCAAGACTTCATCCCAAAATTAATGATATTTAACCATAAAATCAATTAACATCATCATAAAATAGTAATTATCCAAGAACATACTCAATTACCTAACCTCTAATCATTAATTAACATAATTCAAGAGTTAGGGATACAAGAAGAGTTACATTCATGGGTCTTTAAAAAATATGTATCCTAAGCATTTTTATAGGATTTAGCCCTCATACGACTCTTCAGACCCCTTGCAAGACACAAAGTCATAGTAGATCATTTTCACTAGCCTCTGGACATCATGATCGCTCCTTGATACTTAGACTCTAATACCTCCTAACAAACTTAATTACAGTAGGTTGGGAGAAGAAACACCATTTTAAACCTTCTTAAGTTATTAGACTCCACTAAAAGCTCTAGCTTAATTCATTGGATTTCTAAGGTGTAACAAACCGATAATAAAACCAAGCGAGCTAAATGTCGAGTCTAGTGTATACGCCCCATTGAGAGGACCCAATATACTCTGCCTAAGTTATAGACGCATACTGGCATGATCACTAAACCGATGCCCAGAGGGACTTATAACCTACATGTCTAGTAATTTTTGGACTATTTGGGTACGTTGAACCCTAGTTCAACTCTATATTATGCTTCTCCTATTGAATTAAGTTGTTAACACATTAACACTGAGTTTCTATAATACTGGATAACTCAAAACTAAACATGTAAATAGAGAATGCAACAATTAATCTGGTAATGATGCATTAATGACTGAGGCATGTATAACTGAATTACTGATATGTGTGACTTAGCATGTGTAATTCAAGAACTAAAGAAATACAATGCTAGATTTTTGAAATTCATATGATATACTGAGCAATAACATTACAATATGATTTGGAGAATAAAAAAAAGTAATTCATGATGATATGTTGTAATACCAGAAACCCTAAGTCTATTTATAATATGGGAATCAAGAAAATGACTGGAAAAAAAAGGGACCTAATAGGTGAAAGGAACACACTAGTGAAATCCCATATACCTGGTGACGAATTCCACAGAGAAATATTTATATTTTGAGGCTAGAACTTATGGACTCTTATTGCGTTCTTGAATTAAGGTTCTTGACCTTTTTCTCCTCTTTTTTTCTAATTTTCTATTTTTTGATTAATGATTTGATTTGGGTAAGTTCTAGATATGTTTATAGGCTTAAACTAAATAAAATCTCATGATTTAGGGTCTAAATGATGTATCTTAGTATTCCAACGAAATAGGAAAACACCAAAAGACCTCTAAATTAACTGTTGTCAGAGTGACCAATGGATTTGACCTACGGGCCGTAGTTCAACGTACAGTCTTTAGGTTGGGGTCGTAAGTCAAGTTTGCTAGATAGAGCTTATTAAAATGAGCATAGCTTTTTACTATGATGATGGATTTTAGCAAACATGGTGGTGTTGAAAAGAGGATTCAATTATCTATGATATCATAGGTCATGGGACACCTAATTCATTTAGTGCTAAGAGTTATGACCATTTGAAGTTGACCCAATCAGTAATTTCCCCCAAACTAACTACTAACCTTTACCTGTGGTCAAACGTATTGTTTTTAGGTTCATTTACGGACCGCACTAGTCGATCGTGGTTAATGTAAGAGGCTGTGTAAAGGGGGCCTCGATCTACAGACACATACCATGGACCGTGGCCTGTTCTATAGGTCGTAGGTCTATTTGGTGTTTCGAGACTTAGCCAATTATCTGAGCTGAAATATGGGAGGGGTTTCAATGGTGAACTACGGACCTACATCATAGGTCGTAGATCAACTATGGTCAGTGGATGGTGACCGTAGGATACATCTGCAATTTCTGAAAAAATGTATCTTGTCTAATTTTTGGATACGAGGTGTTACATTATCTCCCACATGGAAACATTTGTCCTTGAAATAAGACTAAACTATCTGAAATGGAGGGAGAGGGTTGCAATCCTTACCACTTAACACTGAGAACTTAATTTTTTGATTCAAATGAGTTCCCAAGTAACTTCCTCTATGGACTGACTCCTCCACAAGGAGATGCAAGTACGCTGAAAATCCAAGGACATGCAAATATGCCAAAAATTCAAGTAAAAACTAAAGCAACATGATATTAAGACTGAATTTGCGCATGAATGACTGATAAACGGAATAGGAACTATTACCTAAATCTAGAGTGGAATGAGAAGGAAAGACATGAAGATACTTGGCTTTCATGACTCCTTCCAATTCCCAAGTAGCTCCCTCTACTGACTGACTCCTCCACATAACCTTAACTGAAGTGACTTCTTTGTTTCTCAACCTTCTAATCTGACGATCAAGAATCACAACTTGTATAGTCTTAGAATAAAGTCTATCCTTCACAACCACGCTCTCTAATGGCACTATGGATGTTGGATCACCCAAACACTTCCTCAAAAGCAAGATGTGGAAGACCAAATGCATTGCTGCTAGTTTTGCTGGCAATTCTAACTCATATGACACTTTGCCAACCCTTTTCAAGATCTTGTAACGTCCTACAAATCTTGGACAGAACTTTTCTTTCTTTCCAAATCTCATCCCCCTTTCATAGGTGACACTTTCAAGAAAACCCAATCATCAACTTGGAATTTTAGTTCCCTTCTCCTTACATCTACATTAGACTTCTGAAGGCTCTGGGTCACATTAAGTCTATCTCTAATGATTTTAACTTTCTCCATGGATTAATTGACTGAATCAGGTCCTATCATTGTGGCTTCACGTACTTCAAACCAACCAACAAGAGATCTACACCTACGCCCATACAATGCCACATAAAGGGTCCATCTAAATGTTGTAATGGTAGTTATTATTATAAGCGAATTCTTTAAGCGGAAGGTGATAATCCCAAATACCCTTGAAGTTGATCACACAAGATCCCAACATGTCCTCTAAGGTCTGAATCGTACACTTTGCCTGCCCATCCATTTGCAGATGAAATATTGTGCTAAGGTTAACGTGAGTACCAAGGCCCTTTTGAAATGACTTCAATAAATGAGAGGTAAACTAAGGAACTCTATCTGAGATGATAGACAAAGACATCCAATGCAACCTTACTATCTCATTAATGTAAAGCTTAGCATAGTCCTCTGCCGAATCTGTAGTCTTGATTGCCAAAAAGCGAGAAGACTTAGTCATCCTATCAACATCACCCAAATGGAGTCATGTTGTTTGTTAGTACGAGGTAACCTTGTAATTAAATTCATATTGGTCACTTCCCACATCCAGGTAGGAATATCGATCTCTTGAGTGATACCCCCTGGTTTCTGATGTTCTATCTTAACTTCTTGTCAATCGGGGTACATACTCACAAAACCTGCTTTATCCCTCTTCATGTCATTCCACTAAAAGACTTCACGCTGATTGTGGTACATCTTAGTGGCGCCTGGATAAATAGAATATCTGGACCTTCTGCAAGAATATGTTGTCTCAACTCACCCATATCAGGAACACACAATCTACTCTGGTAGCGAAGTACACCATTTCCCCCTTGGGAGAAAACCTCCACTCTTTGATTGCAGACTGCACCCTCCACTCTTTGATTGCAGACTGCACCCTTAAGTTCAAGCAAGATTGGGTAACTATCTTTCTAATCCTGAACCTCCACGGCCTATGAAGATTCTATCCTATTCTTAACTTTTACATGTAACGATCTGTTTAGTCGTTTTGAGCAGCAGATTTTATTACTGGAAAACTGGCTGAGTCGACGGATCCCACGACGGACCGTCATGGGCACGACGGACCGTCGAGGGGGTCTCATTCCAAAACACTTAGAATTCTGAAATTTGGGTACTGAAATCGACTCTCTGAACTTCGTGACGACATGGCAGGACGGACCGTCGTGGGCACGACGGACCGTCACAGACCCTTTAGTGGAATTGAGTCTCTGAACTTTGTGACGGAGCAGCAGAACGGGCCGTCACAGGCTGAGTAAATCCCAGGCTGGGTCGGATTTCTGTTAAGTAATTTAAGGGGCGTTTTGGACTATTCCTGTTTCGCTCACATAGGAGGGTAAGTGTGGGTGTCAGTCGCGGCTCGGTTTTGGGTCGTGACATTACACCACTACCCAATATATTCATACGACGAACACCCAAGTAAGCAAGTCGTGTGAACATCCTTGACTAGTTCTTTTCTTTCTTCCTTAACTTGGGCTACACTATCCATAGATAATCTTCTAACAGCATCTGCTACTACATTCTCCTTACCAGGATAGTAATGCATACTTATATCATAATCTTTAAGCCATCTCCTCTGGCGAAGATTCAACTATTTCTAGGTAGACACATATTGAAGGCTCTTATGGTCATTAAACACCATACAAGTAGTGTCTCCAGATCTGTGGAGAAAAGACCACTACTTGAAGCTCAAGGTCCTGAGTTGGATACTTCTTCTCATGAACCTTGAGATATCTAGAAGCATAAGTTATAACCTTATCTCGGTGCATCAACACACAACCTAAGCCAATTCTTGATGCATCGCAATAGATCACCTAACAATCTGAACCCTCAATTAGATTCAAGACAAGAGTTGTAGTCATTTAGTTTCAATTCTATAAAGTTTTTCTCGCAATCATCTGACCATCGAAACTTGACCATCTTTTGAGTCAACCTAGTCAATGGTGAGGCTATAGATGAAAATCCTTCAACGAACTTTCTGTAATAACCTGCTAGACCAAAGAAACTTCTAATATTTGTTATAGAGGTAGGTCTGGGCATTGCTTAAGTGCTTCTATCTTTTGGGAATCTACTCGAATTCCTTCAATAGTCACACTATGCCCAAAGAAGGCAACTGGTTGTAACCAAAACTCAGACTTGTTAAATATTGCAAATAACTTGCAATCTTTGAGAGATTGAAGAACAACTCTCAAATGACTTGCATGTTCTTCCTCATTCCTATAGTAAATGATGATATCATCAATAAAAACAATAACAAACAAGTCAAAGTACTACTTGAACACTCTGTTCATTAAGGACATATACTTGTCATGTGCTATGTAAATCGTCTTGTCCCATGCCCATACCTATACCTTTTAATGTTTTAAATAACCTTTTAACTGGCACTCAAACGGGTAAATCTCAAGAAATTTCCTCCTCACAAAAGAAGTTGCACCTTTGGAGTGCCTTGCATCCAAATGGCCTTGTAATTTTGAGAACATAAAATAATTCGAAACCCGTCAAACAATCTTATATTTGTCAAATCAACATTTTGGGGCCACGTTGTTGCTAGGCATATTTATAGCTATTAGGTTACTCACTCCTCTCATTTTGATGAGCTCCCTTCTCGACTCTTATATATAAACACGATATATTTTTATATATAAATCATATGCCCCACTTTTAAGGACTTATACTCGTCATGTGCTATGTAAATCGTCTTGTCCCATTCCTATACCTATACCTTTTAATGTTTCAAATAACCTTTTAACTGACACTCAAACGGGCAAATCTCGAGAAATTTCCTCCTCACAAAAGAAGTTGCACCTTTGAAGTGCCTTGCATCCAAATGGCCTTCTAATTTTGAGAACATCAAAATATTGGAAACTCGTCAAACAATCTTATTTTTGTCAAATCAACATTTTGGTGCCACATTGTGGATAGGCGTCCTTATAACTATTAAGTTATTCATTCTTCATTTTTTCTATGAACTCAATCCTCCCATTTAGACGAGCTCCCTTCTCGATTTTTTTTCATGTATAAACACAACCCATTTTTATATATTAACCATAAGCCCCACGTTTGAGGAGTTACACTCGTCCTGTGCTATATAAAACATCCTGTCCCACTCCGGCACCTTTAAAACACTAATTGATAGTTTTTTCGGGAAATAAGTTATTCGAGGATGAGTTATCCCGTGTATTTTGTCCCAATTAAACATGGAATCAGCTCGTCATAAGATTAATTTCAGCATTAAATAATTTTGTGTGAGAATTGGTGAGTCAAAATATAATTATACCAAGATAACTAAATATATTTTAAATTGTTACTTTTTAGTTTTTAGACGTTAATTGACTAATTGGGGTGAAGGAGTTTTTTATTTCTTTTGTTATTCATTTTTTGTTTACTAATGTTTTAAATAACCTTTTAACTTAAGGGGCCGTTTGGTTACTGTATAAGAGACATCTTATTCATTTACTCCCTCCGTTTCAAAAAGAATGATCTAGTTTGACTTGGAACGGAGTTTAAGAAAAGAAAAACTATTTTTTAATCTTGTGGTTCTAAATTAAAATAATGTCAAATGTACCAAAATACCCTTTAATCTTGTGGTATTAAACATGTCACGTGGAAAGTTAAAGTTAAAATGTTGACAAAAAAGGAAAGAGGTCATTCTTTTTGAAACATACTAAAAAGGAAATAGGGACAATCTTTTTGAAACGAAGGGAGTATAAAAAGTTGCATAAGTTTTACGATGTTTGGTAGAAGTTTTGTATTAGGTATAAAAGTCAACATAATTTATACTATGTTTGGTTGCACCTTTATAATCCTACATAATTAATACCAATATAACTTAAAGGGAATCTATGTATAAAGTTATGAGGGGTAGAAGGTGAAATAAATTATGCGGATATTAGTTATACATGTATTAAAGTGGTAATTACATATTTACCCTATTAATTTATTTTATTATTTTTAATTTGAAATTTTATTGTTTTCCTATGTTTTTATTACTTTTTTATATTTAGATCATTTTTACTTCTATTAATTTATTTATTTTTTTTATTGGAAACTTTATTGTTTCCAATCAACATGTGTTGTTTTTATTTCTTATTATATATAGATTACTATCATTTCTTTTTATATACTTATCATTTTGATTGATTTATGCAACTATAAAGATTATTTTAATATTAGAAACTGATTGTATATTTTTAACGGTAAATATGCTAATCACACTATTAGCATTATATATTATTCAATTTATTTCACATTTTATTAGCATGTACTATTATTTTGTAATTAATATATATTAATAATTTATAACAAGTTTAATATTAAATAGTTAATAATTCATGTATTGCAATCTCTACGTAACTAAAAAATATCTACATAACTAATATCCACATAGTTAATACCCACATAATTAGACCAATATAACTAAACTTGCATAGCTAAACCCTGCATAGCTAATACCTGCATAACTAAATCCTGCATAACTAATACCTGCATAACTAAACCCTTCATAACTCATCCCTGCATAACTAATGTCTGCATAACTAAACCCTGCATAGCTAATACCTGCATAACTCTAACCAGTAACCAAACAGCACCTAAGTATAAGTATAGTAATAATAATAATAATAATAATTAAAAAAAATAATAATAATAATAATAATAATAATAATAACAATAACAATAATAATAACAAATAATAATAATAATAATAATAATAAATATAATAATAATAATAATAATAATAGTAATAATAATAATAA
>NC_028640.1:15861934-15867354 GCF_001406875.1 Solanum pennellii
ATAATAATAATAATGATAATAATAATAATAATGATAATAATAATAATAATAATAATGATAATATTGATAAAATAATAGTAATACTAATAATAATAATCATAATAATAATAATAACAAGAACAATAATAATAATAACTATAACAACAATAATAACAACAACAATAATAATAATAATAACAATAATAATAATATAAACAATAACAATAATAATAATGATGATAATAATAATAATAATAATAATAATAATAACTATAACAACAATAATAACAACAACAATAATAATAATAATAATAATAACAACAATAATAATAATGATTTTAATAATAATAATAATAAAAATAATAATAATAATAATAATAATAATAATAATAATAATAATAATAATAATAATAATAACAACAACATTAATAATAACAACAACAACAACAATAATAATAACAACAACAATAATAATAACAATAATAATAATAATAATAACAATAATAATAATAATTATAATAATAACAATAATAATAATAATAATAATAATAATAATAATAATAATAATAATAATAATAATAATAATAATAATAATAATAATGACTGAGGCCCCTCGAACTTTGGAAGAGTTGTGGGGTAACGTCCGGTGACATAGGAATGTGTGATCATGTCACAGTTAGGTCATTAAATTATCTATTGGATGTGGAGGCAAACAAGTCATTCATTACCCTAATGATTGAATTGTAGCAGCTAACAACAATGACTTTCCTGTTCGCAGATTTTTAAATCGCACCAACACTGGAGGAAATAAGTCAAATTGCGGATTTACTGTTGGCTAGACGAGCACCTTTGGACCTGCGCACTACATCAGGAACCGGTTTTCTCCTGTCCTTGGGTTTAAGGGTAGGCCCATGCTTGCAAAGAGTTGATGAGGGATGGGTCAAGTTAGACAATCTGTTTAAAAGGTTCGGGTGCCGAGAAAGTTATGATAGGTTCAAATATAAAATTTTCATCTCTGGGTTGGTTGGGAAAGGTTAAGGGCTAAATTTTTGGTGATGACTTTTTTAGGTATCATGATCTTCCCAAAGAAAAGAGGTTGTGTCGATATCAACTTAGTGCCTATGGTCATCTTCATGTATAAGGGACCTGTGAGATTGACCATGGTACCCATGATCTTGGCAGAAATCTTTCAATCATTATCCCTTTGCTCCAGAGGATATGATCACTTCAAGGGAAGTAACCTGTTGTTGCAGATTTGGGCGCTAAAACACTTTTATCAAAGACAAGCAGAAAATGGCATTGAAGCAACCTCACAGAACAAGATCAGGAGTTATGCGATAATATTGAGAATGTGGGATGCCCCAAATAATGAAGAAGGTTGGCGTATTTTCCTGACACACCTCAAAGGGAACTGTATTCAATGGCGACTAACATGGGTCCAGGACGAGCTCTATTGAGAGCTAACCAGGCCTATTTCATCGAGTTGATTGGGTTGGAAGGCTCCCAGCCTTACGCACCTCTAAGAGTCCTCCGGCAGTTTGGGATTACTTAAGGTGTTCCTCTATGGTCAAATATGGCATTGACAGAGGTCGATTATGAAGGAAGAATCCAATCGAAAGGATCTCGACTTTGGTACAAGGATTGCGGTATTCTTGACTCAGATATGAGGGTTGAATCATGGTGCACACATGAATATTATACTTGGTTTATGATGGGAGGACTTCTCGCTAGACCTAGATATGAAGGAATTTTGGGGTTCACAAACACTCAAAGGTCAAATCAAATTGGTGCAGAGCTATTGAACCTCATGCACATCACTACCACCATGTATCACTAGGTGACCCTATGGTCTATCGACCATCTCATACTGGAAGTTGATGATGGACCAAATGATGAGATGGATAAAGACCCAAAAGAGGATCCTAAAGAGCCAATTGAGGAGATGTTAGAGGATCCAGAAGAATACTCAGAGCATGACCCTAACTTGTATGACCCTGGAGATGGAGGAGTAATGCATATGGAGGATGAACCTGCCGCAGCAGTAGAAGTAGAATACACTCACTTAGAATATGGATCCATAGGGTTTGGTGAAGATCGAAACAATTGGGAATGAAATATCGAAGAATCCCCAGAATACCACCCAGAGCCATTTTATGATTAGGATGATAACGGTGAAGATGCCCCGACCTAGCTGTAGATCGCCTTTCTTCTTTGAATTTTTTTCTCATAAGTCATATGTCCTATTCCTCTTGTATGCCTTACGGCCCTCCGTACTTTTATTTCATAGGTTTTTGATTTCCTATCTCAATGTAACATCCAAGACTACCTTAATCAATGAAGTTATGTTTTCTCCAAAATATAAAATATGTTTAAATGGATAATTTATCATCAAAATTATTCAATGTAGGCCTACATTAGGCAAAATGAGGTTCTACATTAGGACGCGTTTTGAATGTCGCCAAATTGGCATATATATGTGTTACATCTTTCAATATTTACCAAACTAACATAGTTTCCTTTTTGCTTCTTTTTCATTATTTATCCCCAAAAGAACATTGATTCGTGTCGACTTGCAAACTGGCTGACTCACGATACAACCTTCAATCAAAAGGAAAAATAACTAACAAAGACGAGACCAACACTGTCGCAAATATAATTATACCTATTGAGAACCCCTAAAGTTCTTGAAGTATAACTTACATCCAAAATGAGAAAAAATGGGTAACATGGAACAAGAACTCGAGATCTTGAGGGAAGAATTACGTCAAGTGTGAGAATTGGCCAAACTATAGGAAGCCACCTTTCCTACTTTCAAGACACCTATCTATTTCCCAATGGCTGACTTGCCTTCTGCTGACTTACCAAATCAGCCAGAATCAACTCAACATGCTCCTGTTCATGGTCAAGTTCCACCAGCTTTATCAACTATGGTCCTAACCATTCCCGACCTTTCTAATTGCGACCCTACCAAACCTACAATGCAACAGATACTCGAGGCACATGTTGCCGCTTCCTATAAGCCATATGTTCCACCCGTATATGCTACTGGAGCTCCTGCATTCACAATTCCAGCAGCTGTTAATGTCCCGTACGAGGTTGATCAATATAAGGAAATGTCAAAAGATACTCGTTTGAAAAAGGACATGTCAATAAATTCCCAGCTTCAGGGTCTAAGAAAGGCATTGAAAAGCTTTCAAGTTACTAGAGGAATGGAGAGTCTAAACTATGATGACTTGTGCATCCACCAGACATTGACATGCTGGTTGGATATAAACCACCAATGTTTGACATGTTTGATGGAAAAGGTGACCCTCACGCGCATTTAAGGGCATACTGCGACAAGTTAGTCGGTGTGGGAAGAAATGAGAAGCTGAGGATGAAGTTCTTCATCGGAGTCTATTTGGAGAAGCATTAACTTGGTATAGCCGCCAAGACCCTCGCAAATGGCGTGACTGGCAAGAAATGGCCGAGGACTTCATGACTCGTTTCAGATTCAATACTGAAATTACTACTGACAAATTCTCTTTGGCTAATATATAGAAGAAGCCATCTGAGAATTTCCAGGAATATGCACGACGTTGGAGAACTGAGGCCGCAAGGGTGCAACCACCACTAGATGAGAGTGATCTCTCGAAGTACTTTATTCGAGCTCAAGAAGGTGTCTACTTCGACAAGATGATGTCAATGATGGGCCAGAAGTTTGCAGAACTATTCAAGATGGGGGACTTTATAGAAGAGGTGTTAAATTTCGGAAGATTCAATCTATGGTCGCATTGTAGGATGCAAGTAGAGCCATGCAATCGGGCACCTTTAGCTGCGTCAAGAAGAAAAGGGAGGATATGTCAGCTGTCACCTACTAGCAAGGAGGACCATCCCATCGATATCCTAGCAATCCTCAGATTGTTGCACATACTTCCTACGCCCAACACCTAGTATATATAATATCAAACCACACTACAATCTATCCCGAGCACCATCATACCAAAATCTTCCAAGACCATATGTGTCTGTCCAAGCACCAATCCACCAAAATAGACAAGCATATGCACCACGATCGCGTCCAAATCCCGAAGCTAGAATTACTTGCGCTTACACGCCCATTGCTGAACCTTATGCCCAATTGGTTGAAAGGTTGAGGACAGCGGGTATGCTGCAACCAGTTGAAGTGAAACTTCCTGATCCAATCCCTCATAATTTTGATGGAAACAAATATGAGTTGCTATTTTTGACTAACAATTTCCATTTAATGTTTTTGGTATATCTGTTTATGCTTGGTTTTATTTTGTTTGGTTTGGAACAACTAAGACGATGGTTAAGTATAGTCGTTCACCTCCACATCCCTTTAGATATTGGGTTTATCATAACTATTTAGTTTAGAATGACATTTTTTAACTAAGTTTTATTTGTGCTTAACAAATTTTGGTTGCTATGAAAACATAGCTTTTAATGAAGTTTACTTGGGAATAATGTTTTCGAATGTTGTAAATTTTATTTCCAGATTTTCCTTTTATAAACAAGTATTTAGAATACAAGTTTAGCAACTTAAGGTTTGATATTTTCGATCTCAGTGTAGAGTCTTGAGTTTCAAAAGGTGTAGAATTTTTACATTAGAAAGTCCAGATTTTGATGGTAAAACTGCAGTTTTTTTAGGTTAAAAAGTGCAGATTCTAATGTTGAAAGAAGTGCAGACTATAAAGTTGAGGGAAGTGCTGACTTTTTTAGACAAAAATGCAGATTTTTAGTTTTAAAATTGCAGATTCTCAAGCTTAAAAGTTGCAGATTTTTTAGTGTAAAAATGTTGCTTTCAACATGCTCTACGAAGCAAATTTTTAGTGTAAAAACTACTTCTTTAAACAGCCCAGTAGTGCAGATTTTTCTAGTGTGAAAATACAAATTTAACATGCTCTGCCGAACATATTTTTACGTTAAAAAGGTGCAGATTTTAAACTTGAAAAATGCAGGTTTTGAGAGGTAAAACGTATAGATTTTAACAGCCCAACTGGGCAGATTTTTTTTTTGGCGTAAGAATGCCGTCTTTTCCTTAGTTTTCGAACACCACTTCTAGGATCCAAAAGTATAGTTTTTTGAAACTAACCACTATATTTTGAGAGTTTAAAAGTTGTAATAGCTCGAGTCTATAAGTTCTTAAAAATACATACTTTCAAAAGGAAGAAGAAATATTATTTTAAAAAAATATTTCATAGTTGTACTTATCACTACTTAGATCTTTATGTTAAGTAAAGCTTATCATTTAAAACTCCCAAATAAATTTTAAACTAGTTTAAAGGCGAAGATATTTACCCTTTAGAAATACTTATTTAACAAATAAGAAAGTAGGCTCATATATCTAACAAAAAATAAATATAGCTATAGAATAAGTCCCAATAGTTAGACCCATTTTATGTTCTTCACATCACCCCCTTAATATATATATATATATA
>NC_028640.1:15867682-15868913 GCF_001406875.1 Solanum pennellii
TATATATATATATATATTTACCATTGTTCTTTTTAGATATTACTAAAACTTTGGATTTCTTAACATGCTATTTTCAAGGATTTTAGATATGTCAACGGGTTCAAAATACAAGGTACATACGTATATATGTCATACGCCAAAAGGTATAAATTCAATATTTTAATTTTCTCTATAGATAACTTATTATTTTCACATTGTTTTTCTCATATCTACTATCACTTTTACAAATGATACTTATTTTATTTTTATAGTTTATAAATTTCTACACTCTAATATACACATTATTTTACTATATATTCACACTCGACAATTATCTTATTTGTTTTATTTTTTCTTTACATCTCAGTTCTATATATAAATAAAACGACAAATTTTCATATCTTTTGAACTCAACATTTATTTTGGATACATTTATATAGGATACCTCTATACTTTTTAAACATATAAAATTATCATACATTTTAGTACATTTATTTATTTATTTTATAGTGCGATAAGCATACTAATATTAATTTTCTATAATGGACGTATATATGTCGTACCTTGTGTTTTATTCTTTTTCTTAAAACCAATGAAATTTACTTACTGTTGATTTTAAAGATAAATCAACAAGTTCTCCTAATTATATTTTCCTAAATTTAGTTTAAGGACTATTTTCGTATAGGCTCCGAGGGGTGCTTAACACCTTCCCCTCGAGTAAGCAAAACCCTTACTCAGAATCTCACTGATTTCGCAAATCAAAAACAGAGCTTACATTTACATAAAAAATGATTTTTCTAATATTTTCCTTAAATTTAGGTGTCGACATTAAAACAAAAATAATTCTTTTTTCCAAAAAATCAGAGTGTCAGTCATATTATGTTGTGAACTATTTTCGACCGGTTCGAAAATAGGGGTATGACACTGGTCTTGTTGTATCAATATGGATTGTATCCCTTCCTTATGTAACGACCTGTTTAGTCGTTTTGAGCAGCAGATTTTATTTCTGGAAAAACTATGTGAGTCGACGGAACCCACGACGGACCGTCATGGGCACGACGGACCGTCGTGGGGGTCTCGTTCCAAAAGACTTAGACTTCTGAAATTTGGGTATTGAAATCGACTCTCTGAACTTGGCGACGGAAGTGCAGGACGGACCGTCGTAGGCACGATGGGCCGTCACAGACTCCTTAAACAAATTGAGTCCATGACGAACCTGCATGACGGACCGTCGCAGGCACGACGGGCCGTC
>NC_028640.1:15879259-15988752 GCF_001406875.1 Solanum pennellii
GGGAAATAATAGATGTTGAATTTTAGAAGTTATTGAATTGTCTTTTATTAATAAGTTTAAGTCTTCCGCATTGCTTTATGTTGATGTTAAATTGAAATGTTAAGGTTTAGATTGGTTGGTTCGCTCACATAGGAGGGTAAGTGTGGGTGCCAGTCGCGGCTCGGTTTTGGGTCGTGACACCTTATAATATGTAGTCTACATAAAATCAGTTCACACAACCATTACATTCAAAATATTAATAAGTCAAGGACAAAGTAGTAATTTAATGCTCACTAACACAATGATGAGCTCGCCAAACCATTTTTACATGTATTCTTCATCCTCTTTTCTTCTCCAGATAGAACCCGAATTTTAATGATATAACATACATGTTTGCAACAGTTATTAACAAGTGGAGGCCAATGCAATAGTCAACAACAAATAAATAGAGTATGCTTGCACAACAATAAAAACTCGGCGTATGGCCACACCCCTCTTTTCAAACCCAAAATAAACATAGCCACTTCCTAACCATGAGTCTTCAAACCATTAAATTCATAAAAAATTATATGTAATGCATTCCTATAATTGTTCAATATAACCATACTAACTTGAACGCAGCGCTTCCAATCATCATCTTATATGTTTGTCCAATAATTACATTTGGAGTCATGTCTTTCTCTTCAAAATCAATAAGAGGTTAAAAGGAAAAACCTTAACTCAAACATGATGGATCGTACAGTACTTTAACATGTATTACCAAAAAAAAATGTCTCCTTAAACACAAGTTGTTGAACCAAAAAGAAACAATTTGAAAATTGCAATATGAAAATAGAACCAATGTTACACTTATATATCTTGGAATTAAATAGCCTTCTTCTTCTCTTCCAGATTTATATCAACAACAATCACACACAACAAATCATTTCCAGATATTCCAGTAAAAACAACATTAGAAAGTACTTCATAAACACCCCAACATTACAAAACTACTCAAAATATGATTTTTCCGCTGTCTAATTGTGTTCTTGCTTCTACATCATAGCTTTAACTTGAAATCACTCAATAAATTAAAGGGTGAGAATTATTACCGCCAAACAACAGTAAAACTCCTAAAAAAGAGACTCATTCACCATAGAAAATCCTTCAAATCACAACCAACGAGGAGGAAAGAAGTAACACAATCTCTATGAACGTTTCGAGGGTGAAACCACATTGAAATCTTGTAGATATTTGCTTGGATGATAGAGGATCCTTTAGAGAAAATTTAGAACTGTTTTCATCTTATTTGGTCAAAGAAAAATGAGATAAAATGAAGAGAAATCTGATCTTATAAAGCTAAACCAACTTACGGGCGCGGGACCCACCTTTACGTACTTGCTTGCGCAGTCTCACTTAAATCTGAATATCTCTCAATCCTGAAGTGGTATGGACAAATGGTTTAGTGCGTTAGGAAAGTAGACTCATAAACCTTCGATTCCATATATTGGGGTCCTTGCAAAGATTTATATATTGGGAGAAAAGCTCTGAGACATTTAGGACAAATTTCAGAAGGTTTATCAAAGAAACTTATTCTAACCTTTGTCAACTTTATTTCCCAGCTTTCTTGACTTCAAAACCTAACTTACGATCATTGGGCTACTACATCACCTTATAAAACATCTTGATTAGCATATAAGACACTCTTTATCTAGATCCCAAAGGTACCCGTTAACTTAAACGTTCCGAAGGGACGGGGTATTAGAATAGACATTCTTTAACTCAAATTTCTTTAAGGACATCCTTGACCCATAATTTTAGTCTAATTCTTTCAATTTTATTAACCCTTGCAAAATAATTCTCCTTACGTGATACACCAAGTTGTATAAACCTCGTACACTAATGCAATACTATGCCTATCATGCGAAAGAACCACGGGGTCTCACATTCTCCCCTCCTTAAGAACATTAGACCGCGAATGGATTTAAACAATATCTTTGTCGTCTTCTTTGGTGCTACTGCGCTAGTCTCAAGTCTATATTTAATACATCCTCAAATCTGAAATTCAGTTTTGAAAATCAACTTACAAGGCTTCGTATATCTAGCTCGCGAAAAGCCATATAAACTGCATTTTTGAGGTATTTAAAATCCAATTAAGTTTTTGTACAGGAGTGCTTGTCAAATATTAAAACACAACTCAGTTTAAGTCGTCAATAGTTAGGGTTACTTCTTCCTTATTTCCTCATCTGCTTCTCAATTTATTTCCTCAATCTCTGTTATTCCACCATAACACTTTCACAAAAACCATTTCTTCAGTAAAAATCTTTCTTACATGCCAATGAAACATAGACACTAACACCTCAACATATGACAATTCCTTAGCGACACAAATATACTCAACCCGCATAGTCTGTGAAGCATTTCCAATGCACTTCTACCACATACATACATAGAACACTAGATGGACCACTTCAAATTCATAAGGCATATCAAGCTCATACGCCACCTTGCCAATCCTCAAAATAATCTTATATGGCCCTACATACCTTGGAATCAACGTATCTCGACTTCTCGTTCATAAAGAATCTCATGATACCCTTCCTAAGAAATCTTTTACATTAAACCCTAAGTCTCGTAATCAAAACTTGGAACATAAATCTAACAATATTCTCTCGGTAGTCGAGATTCAAATAACAACACTTCCACAAATCCATGCCCATATTGATAACAAAGTCGACCATCTCAAGCTATATCACATCTACAAATTTTGATGACCAATAATCTCTTATATAAAGCCTCAATAGTTCCTCTTGACCATAAAAGAAAATCAAAGCACGATTTAGATTTCATACGTACTTATAACTCATCTATCTATAGCACGATCTATAAATAAAAAAAATGTAACCAATCCTAAATGCCCTATAGCCTCTTGATTATAAGTGTGATGCACAACACACCCATAAACAATAATCTAGAAGACACGACTTGTGGACTCTCTGCTACATGATCTGCTTTATTACCAAGTTTGTCACGCCTAAAACTAGAGAATGTGTGATTGGTACTCGACACCCTATGTAATCAAGTTAGCCACTGAAACCCACCAATTGACTCCACTGAGGGCCTAGAGAGTCAAGCAACATAACATCTAAAATATTAAACCTGGACCATTAGGGTCATAACTCGAATAACAACTCATATAGAAAAAGGTAGACAAGCCAAAACTAATAAACTACTAGTTGGCCGACGAGGCCGCAATTGAGGACACACACATATACTAACATATCTATACGACAAACTTATGTGGCTAGCCTCTATGAATGACATAATACATGTCAGGACAAGGCCCCGACTATACCCAAATTGCACAATAAAAGTAAACATCTTCTGATAGCACCAGGATAAGAGTCGCTTACTAACTCATAGCTAAATCTAAATCTTAACGGGTGGATCATTTAGAGTCCAAGCATAACGACAGGAGACTACCTCCTAGAGGTTACCGGCGTACTCTACCTCGAATAGGTCTTATACAATCCCTTAGCATAATCATCACTGCATAATGAACTTGAAATAATGCGGAATTTAAAACTTTTTTTAATAGAAGTTCAAGCATCCTTTTCATAAAGCAAAATAGTAAGAATATAATACCATTGTCACATTTACACCATCTATTAATATGAGTTCAACAAAAAGTCTTCAAATAGGGTCCTTAGCCTTTTAGACACAATAGTCTTTTAGAACAAAAGTACATAAAGAAAGATTACTAATTCTATTACATCAACAGAGAAATCATAAAGTGGCATCAAGTGCATTAGTCCTTGGATCTTTGAGGACCTACCACAAGTCTTGGAGATAAGGAGTCCAATATTTCTTCAAAGATGTAGGAGCAAACAGATTAGCTGGAACCTATACTCATAATAGAAAAATGAGAAAAGGGGTTAGTACAATTAATGCACTAACCTTTAAAACATGAGAAAGGGACATTTATATGAAAGTATGCGTTTATGATGTTTTGGAAAGCCTTTCACATCATCAACATAACACACAAGGCAAATACCCCAACCATGTCCAACTACAATGAAGTTATAACTTTGGCACATCCTAAGACTCACTTGTGCAATGTAAACCTAGCATCCCATAATACCAACTCTACCAAGTGTTCCTTAGAACCCTCCTTAGCCACACACATTACCTTTTCCATTCTATTTCCTTTCATAATCATGAGTGAAACACATGCATCATGAACCATATTTGAATATAAAAATAAGCTCACTATAACCAATATCCGTATAATTTACATGTTATCATTATAATTTCATAACTACAAAGAACCATCCACAACAACCTTATAAGTCTACTAGTGTAATGTACAAGTGAAGTCTCATACCCTCGCTTCTGCTTAGTAAACTCATTAGGATGTCATAGACTAGTTCATACTTCTTTCATTACTTCATTATTTAGTGAATATCAAGCATAACCGACATAGACCATGAGAGCCTACATGGAATCTCATAAATATCCACGCTCAAAAAGGGTGTTCTACTTGCCAAGGTAGAACCTACATACTAGCTACTATGTGGATCCACTTGTTATGTCCTATGGGAGCACATAGTTAAGGGATAGAAAGATTACTTCTAGGGACTCTACCTATTGCATTAATGGGGGAGTCCCCATGTCATGAGTATCACTAGGATGACCCAACCTCTTGCATTAACGGAAGGATCTTTTCCTCATTGTCCATATACTCTCGGTGCTTAGTGTGCTTTACCAACTTAATACCATTAGTCCTTTTAATTGTATCTACATGTGTGAAGATTAATCCATCTTCATTCAATACAATTAAACATAAAGCGCTTAGATTCATTAGGTGAAAATACACTTTCTTCCAAGAATTAACATGGATATGTGGGTAGTACTTTTCACAATATCAACTGTGGTGTTTTCATGAGAACTATACTTTCAATAAACACAAGAGATTAGCTTCATCCCACACAAATCATGCAAAATAATAGGTAAGGTTCAAGGGAGTGGAAACCACCCCAAAATACCTTTCTTTCATCCTTTCATAAGCCATGTACCTTGCAAGCAACTTCAGAGTTCATATACTACATTCTCCAACATATATACAAACCCTAAGATTTACCCTTTTTTCAAGGTTAATAATCAAGTATAATAATTACCTCGATATACATTACAATAGACATGAAACAAGATTTTATGGCTAGATAATCATCAATTATAATACATCATATATATGTCTACTCAATTCATCCAATAACATTCATGAAATCAGGTCATAGAGGGCACATGGGTTCTTGGAAGAATTTCACAATAGAAATCATAAATTAATCCCAATATATTCATAATGTAAGGCACATAACATAAAGAAAATGGTTTATGAGTGAACCCATGGCTAGATAACAAACCCTAGTTTTTAGTCACAATAATAATTTCGAAAATAGAAGTTTTGAAGGACTTCATGGAGAAACTAATCCATGAACAACATCCCCATAACTTATTTGATTATATTCCAGGAATTGGAAGTGAAAAAGAATGGATATTTAGTTCCCTATCTTGAGTTCTTCCTTGTTCTTCAATGGTGGGTTAGAGAGAGAATTTGTGAGAGAGAGAAAGTGGATTTTGATTTTTGATTTGGGAGTTATGAAGTATTAGTTAGTTTAATGGTTAAAGTCCCTTAATATACCTAAAATGACAAAATTATACCGACCCCTCATTTAATTGGCCAAGGATGGAATTTACCGAACCACCCTTGGCTTGGGACTGAAATGCAACAGTTTGCAGGCACCAACGATGCCCTCCAATCAATGATCCGTCGTTCCATGAACAGACCATCCTGTCAAGTCATGGTTTGAGACAGAGGCTGCTCAAATGGAACCATAACTCCATAATCTAAGTATGGACTCACGACCTCCATTAACGGGGCGTGAGTCCATCTACTGGCCGTCGACTGCCTCATCGATTGGACACTGTCTTGGACAACTTTATGGGTCAAATGTTTGGGTCCTTCTTGAGGACCCTTAGGGTGGTACTTGTGGAGTAATACACGTACGTTTTGACCCTAACCATGTACTAAGGTTTACTCTAAGCATTTTTACAAAGTTTGACCTTCATACGACTCTTCAAACCCCATATAAAACCATAAGGCACACTAGTTAACTTTCACTAGTCTCCAGGGTCATTCCATGAGGTTTAGGCTTTAATACTTCCTAATCAAGTTAATTCAATTATTTTAGGTCTATAATCATCATTATTCACTACGTGAGACTCTAGTCTAGGTCATGTAACTTTCGGGGTGTTACACCAAGCTTGAACCTGCTCGCACAAAACAAAAAGCAGCGTCCCCAGGAAAAGGGACACCAGTACGAATAAAAATGTACTATAAATATAGGCAATATGCCTCATACTTCCCAATTATAGCTCGAAAGTAGAATGCATAGCATGTGATGTCATGGATTTGACATGCAGTTGTGTTGCCTGAATCATGTTTCCAGTCTTGGCTCGTTGGTACACTTGTCCTCATAATCTCGTAATTACTTTCATAAATACATGTAAATATCTCCTATAACCATACACTTGTAGATTAAACTAGAACACTTAAATCAAATTATGAAAGGTCACTTAAACCCGAGGATATTCATTAAGAGCGTAAAGTTCTTCACTTAGTATCTATATAGGTTCCTTAATAGTTTGTAAAAGAAAATATTTCAGAAAAACCCGTACAATAGTAGTTTAAACATGAAATTTTCACTTAAGAGTTTTGGAGATTAACATATTATATCAAAATGTTTCAAAAATAAAAATTAGTGAGGAAGGACGAGTGATTTCGAATTCATATTGTTCATCCTAATCTTTTTGAGTTACTACACCTAAAGAAGCATAAGAATTTTTACAAATGGACCTATAGTCAAGACAATCAACAAAATGACATAAAGACGCCAAATATCCTATCTAACTTAACGAGTGGAATAGAAACATAATGGAGTAGCAAAAATGCCACAACTTCAATATCGATGCCTTTCACAAAAGGTCTTTCTAGTAATAGAGTAGTAAAACAATATTTGACTATTTAGGATACAAAACTTTGTGCTCAAAGGAATACATGGCTTTGCCTTAATATACCTCAATTCTGGATCTTGTTGTATCAATAGGGATTGTAGCCCTTCCTTACAATATGTAGTCTACATAAAATCACGCCACACAACCATTACACGCAGAATATTAATACGTGAGGGTAAAAGTAGAAATTTAGTGCTCACTAGCACAGTGAAGAGCTCGTCAGACCATTTATAAATGTATGCTTCATCGCCTTTTCTTTTCTAGATTAGAACCCGAAATTAACGACATAAAATACATTTTTGCAGCAACTATTAACAAGTGGAGGCCAATGCAATAGTCAACAACAAACAAATAGAGTATGCTTGCACAACAATAAAAACTCGGCGTATCGCCACACCCCTCTTTTCAAACCACAAAATAACCATAACAACTTCCTAACCACGAGTCTTCCAACCATTAAATCCATAAAAAATTATTTGTATGCAGTCCTATAATTGTTCAATATTACCATACTAACTTGAACGCACCACTTCCAATCATCATCTTTTACGTTCGTCCAATTATTACATTTCGAGTCATGCCTTTCTCTTCAAAATCAATAAGAGGTTAAAAGGAAAAACCTCTACTCAAACATGGTGGATCTTACAGTACTTTAACATGTATTCCCAATAACAAACTGTCTCCTTAAACACAAGACATTGAACGAAGAATAAACAATTTGAAAAAATGCAATGCGAAAATAAACCAATGTTATACTAAATTATCTTGCAATTAAAAACCCACCTATATTTCTTCTTCTCTTACAGACTTATGACAACAACAACCACGCACAATAAATCATTTCCAAAGTTCAGCAACAACAACATCAGAAGATACTTCATAAACAGTCCAACATCACATAACTATCAAAATACGATTTTCCACCTGTCTATTGGTGTTCTTGCTTCTATATCATAGATATAACTTGAAATCACTCAATAAATTAAAGGGTGAGAATTATTACCTTCAAACAGAAGCAACACCTCCTATAAACGAGACTTCTTCACCACGAAAAATCCTTCAAATCACAACCAACGAGGAAAGAAGTAATACAATCTCTATGAATGTTTCGAGGGTGAAACCACGTTGAAATCTTGTAGATATTTTCTTGGATGATGGAGAAACCTTTAGAGAAAATTTAGAACTGTTTTTTTCTTATTTGGTCGAAGAAAAATTAGATAAAATGAAGAGAAATCTGATCTTATAAAGATAAACCCTCTTAGGGGCGAGGGACATACCTCCACGTGCCTGCTTGCGTAGTCTCACATAAATCTGAATATCTCTCAATTTTGAAATTGTATGGACAAATGGTTTAGTGTGCTGGTAAGTATACTCGTAGTCCTTTGATTCCATATATTGGGGTCCTTTAAAAGCTTTATATATTGAGAGAAAAGCTTTGATAAACTTCATCCAAATTTCAGAAGGTTTATCAAAGAAACTTACTCTAACCTTTGTCAACTTTTATTTCCCAACTTGCTTTACTTTAAAACTTAACTTACGATCATTGGGCGACTACATCACCTTAAAACATTCTTTTAAGCATATAAAACACTCTTTATCTTATCCCCAAGCGTACCGGTTAACTTAAACATTCCGAATGAACGGGGTGATAGAATAGACATTGTTTAACTCAAACTTGTGTAAGGACATCCTTAACCCATAATGGTGGTCTAATTCTTTTATTTTTATTACCCATTTGCGAAATAATTCTCCTTACGTGATGCACCAAGTTGTATAAACCTCATACACTAATGTAATACTATGCCTATCATGTGAAAGAACCACGGGGTCGTACAATCTTCTTCACCAAAGCCAAATTAAAAAGCTTCAATTTTGTTCCCCACCAAAACCCTAGGACTCCCCATTTGCACTCCCAAACTCCACCACTGCCGATCAACTTTCATCCGCCATCGTGCCACCATTGAAGCACCGGAGAAGTACTGAATCTTGGAGTTTGAGCCGCATCTAAACTTCCACCGTCGTCATCAACGCCCCTATGATCCAGTTGAGGAGAAGAAAGACTTTGATGTACTATTCAATGAAATTTCTAGTAATGCCAACATGTGACTATTACATTTAGATTTTAAGAAATTATTTACAATCATGGTCAATGAATTATCTCTTCTTCTCAACCACAATCGTAACTTTTATAAAAGAAAATTATAGTGGAGGTCAAAGAATTTGACATAGTATTCAACTCGGGCATTTGTTGGTGCGAATTTTCACGACAAAATAACTGTTTATAGTGGAGTATCATAAATTATTTTTTAAAAGCTAAATTTAACGAAAAATCATCTGGCATTTCTAACAAAAATTCATCTGGGTCAGTTTGTATTAATTGAGGATCACAATGGGTTTATGAAATTGCATTTGCTAACAAAAATTCATGCGGGTCTGTTTATAATGGAATTGAGAATCAAAAGGGTGAATATATGAGTAAACAGTTTTGGATTATAATTTGTGTGTGGGTTTTAATAAATTCATGTGGGTTTTGGGTAGAAGTTTTTAGATTGTGATACGTGTCCCCTCGTTCGTAGAAAGATTATATATGTCCCAAATTTAGAAGGTAAGGATATCACTGTCCCAAAAGTATAACAAACGACACTTAGATATCACTTGCGATAATTCAGGGTATATTTTTCCTTTCCCGTACTTTTAGTTTTAATTAGTATGTATAACTATCCTTTTTCTTATATTATTCTTAAGATTTTAAACTATAATGAGCCTGTTCAGACAACAGCTGGCCATACTATGCATATGTCAACGCAAACCTCTACATCTATAGTATATATAAATTGATCTTTTTTATATAAAAAAGTATGTCTACAATAGATTGTCTTATTATTTATTTATTAATCCATTCTAATCTGCTCAAATCCCCGCACACTATCCTCTCATTGTCAAATAAGGCAGCTGTCTCATCTTTCTATACACCATAGACGAATCGGGATTGAACTTCCTCCAAGATACAATGCAATGGAATGGTGAAGCATAATGTTATTAAGGGGTTGTTTGGTAGAGTGTAGTAAAAATAATGCATACATTAGTTTTGTGTATTAGTATCTCTTGTTTGATACATATTTTCATGTTATATATTAGTTATACACTCTATTGTGTATTTAGAAGTATATTACTAATATAATAAATTTCTAGGTGTTAGTAATGCAAAGGAATTCAATACATGCATTAGCATGGTTAAAGACTCAATCACCCCTCAATAACACTTTTACATCCTTTTCACCATAATTGTGATATGTGGAGGATATTTTTATAAACAAATATTTTCAGACAATGCATATTATTTTTAATACACCAAATATAACAATTCATAAGAAATGATTTATATATAAATATTGCAAGCATAACTAATGCAGTTATTAATAATACAATCTATTGAATTTTTATACACCCTACCAAATGACCCCTTATTGTTTAATAAATATTTCACGTGATTTTTTTATTTATTTAAGACATGTATTTATTAAGGATTTGATCTTTGAATGAGAAAGTCTAATCAGGTTGGTAGTTTATACATCTGGACTTTAAAGCAAAGTTTCTTATTAGCGTGATTTTTATTGTTAACCTATTATTCACGTGAATGGGTTGCTTGGAAACCCACATTTCTTTTATACTTTTATTCTACAACCTTCCTTTTTCATTCTTTTCTTTTTTTTCTTTTTATCTTTCTTTTGTTTTCTATGGAGGGTTTGCATTCCTTTGCAGCACCATGGTTTAAGGGAGACTTTTCTTGCACTTCTTGACTTTCCATTTTCCTTTTCACCATACCCCCAACTTTTGGCTTAAGTTGGGTATTCACTAAACCACAAGTCACGAGGATTATGGGTAGTGGATGAATACAGGTCTAGGTTCTAACAAGTTTCGTCCAAAGAAAGGTAAAGTTCAAGGGGTGTTCAAGAGAGGTTCACACACTCACAGGGTGGGTCAAAAGAGAGGTATATGTCAAATTGTCTCACACTCTTCAAAAGATCCTAAGATCATTTCAAGAGAAAACATTACTTAATTGACTAGACTAACGGGGCAAATTCTTGGTTTATTCATGCATGGTTCATAGAAAGCTTATCACATTAGGCATCGATACTTAAAGTCAAACAAGACTACGCACTTTCGCTAGTGTGCAACGGTCATCACAAGAGAATCAAATTGATACATGGCTAATCACAACGATATGCAAAGAGTTCACATATTGTCTATGCAACTTCATTTGGTTTCGTCGTAGCCACATTCATGTTTGATCAATTTAGAGAACTATTCAAGTCATCGATATTGATCGAAACTGAGATTTAAATTTACACGAGAACAACAACTTTCAACACAAGTGTTGGCAAAAAGTTTTGAAAAATAAGTTTTTGGGAGGGTCAAAATTGTTTGCAATTTAACCAAAAGATGAGTCATAATCTCAAACAATCGCACAAGCAGTATAAAACACAATTTAAAACAAACAACTCAAATATATGCACAAAAAGACAAGTATTCATAAACACACCAAAGTGAGCCTCATCCTACAAAAATCAAAGTGATTTATACTCATATAAATAACAATAATCCAGAGGTGAAATTACAGAAGGTAGAGATAGGGCTGGAGAATCATCCCTTTAAAGCAGCTACTTTGAGTTGGAGTCCTTTAACAAATGTAGCAATAGGTTGAAGGTGAGGTGGGAACATTAGGCAAATTTCCAAGTGATTCAGCAAGCTCTTATGCAACTTCTCTCAGCAACCCAATGCGCCTATCTTCAAACCACATTCTCGAATGATTCAAACCACTTTTTGTCTGTTGTCCTGCAACTTATCCAGCATGTTCCCATTAGGCAACAACATTTGACTTTTGAGTCGTTCCGTGGATCGCCAAACAATGTTTTACTTAGCGGACTTTTACAAGACTTTTAACCAAATCTGGATGTTCAAACGACAATAACCATTAGGTTTACCGATATGGTGGGCGATTCACCAAAGCGTTCTTGAGCTCGCCAAGTTTTATAAACTCCAGATTTCCAAAATATCTTGAGTCAAACGGCTGAATAGAATTTATCTCCAGCTTCTTCAGCGACTTGCCAACAAGATCTATTGCGCGCCATTTTGAACCTTTAGAGCACCTTCCACACTTTTATATGGAAAACTAACACACTATTATTTTAACGATACACAAAATAAAAGATAATAAGGTGTTTTGGGTTGCCTCCCAAACATTTCCTGAGTTAATTTCGCCGCACGATGCAAGTCAACGACTATTTTTTATCCTCTGACCCACCCATGGTGTAGTTAGGTGAGTCCTCGGCAAATCATGGGTATTGACTTTTTATCAAATGGCTAATCTAAGCATCTTGCAACTGAATTTTCATGAAGTTTGCGGTGGTTCTTTCATTTAGCATTTCAATGTTGTCGTTCATATCATTCAATTCCTTGTCATGTTCTTCGAGTTTTTGTTGATTGAGTAAAAGGGCATAATCACTTTTCACACCACCATGCTTCTATCCATGTTTCCACTCTCAAAGGGATAAGTTCTTTTCCCTCTCCCTGTCATGTTCTTCCAATCCCACCACTCTTTAGGACAGAACATCTACATGAGCCACCAGTTTGTCCCATTTGTGTTTCTTTTGGGCTTTTTTGATTGATTTGACCATGTTGTCATGTAGTGTTGTGATGACATCATAGGGTTAGTTGAGCATTCCTCCCTCGAAAGGTTCTCAACTATTCTTCTATTTTCGGGTCCCAGACCCAGATAAAAGCAATCCAACAGTGTTTTATTAGGCATCCCATGAGATGCGCATGTTTGTAATATTTCTTTGAACCGCACCAACATTTATGGAATTGTTTCCTTCTATGCTTGTTTAAACGTTAATAGATTATTCCTGAAGTTCAATAGTTTCGGTAGAGGGTGGTCTGTGTGGAACCCATAGTGATCATCCATTCTTTTTCCCTGTTTTGATCATCAGACAAGTAAAACAAAACTACAACTAAGATTAGTAAAACTAAAACTAATAAAAACAAAACTCTGATTAACTACATTTTCACGTGACACCACTCCATGGAAGCAGTGCCATTTTGATGCTTATCATGACCAATGACACTAAATACGGTGGTTCGATTGTCAAAGATCGTTGATAATATAGTAACTTAATCGAGGTTGGGGTTGTGTTCCAAGGGAGAAATTTTGAGAATATCTAGCAAATTAGAATTCCATTGTAGTTGCTATAGAGATTACGAGTAAAAACATAATATATTAAAAAGGGGGTGACACAAAAGTGTAAAATATCAAATGGGGGGGGGGGTTGTCACAAGTAATAAAAATGGTAATAAGGAAAAATCAAGTACGAGGGGGAATTCTTTGGATGTGACTGCAATGCAAGTCAATATAGATTATTGGCTACATGCTTTCGATTAATAATTTGCAGCAAAATACTGACTAGGCCAAGCTTTAATTGGAAATAAGTTCTTTTTCGAGAAACTTACCCCGTTTGAAATGGGTTCCACTAGGACACCCATTTACCGCATGAAGTCCAAACTACGCCTTACCCCACTCACTCTCTCAAGCGGAATGTTAGGGTATGGGACTAGGGTTCACCCTCTCGGGCTGAACCTCATGTTGACCCACTCCTTAGGCCATCAATTTAGAGATCTTGGTTTCATGACATCTCTTTCTCGCAAGCCAAAAACACATGGGTGAACTTGTATTTGCAACTATGAATCCATTAGATTAAACCACAACCACTAGATTAAATCACAATTAAACTACATCTCAGTTATCAGCAAGCAAGACCCAACAATAATATTAACTCATATTTGCTAAATCATACCCCAAGAATGAGGGTTATTAGCTACACATCAAGAAATAAGATATTATACCTTTAATGATGTTGAAATCTAATGGACATAAGAATATAAGTCTTCATTTAAGCAAAGGAAGAAGAACTGAGAAGACCCACTTCCAATTTGGGAAGATGAAATCCTTCCTTCTTCAAGTCTTTCGAAAACCCTCTTCAAAATTATTCGGTGCGCGCTAACTGCTCCTTTCTCCGCTGATTTAATCCTCTTCCTTTAGAGCTTGTCATGCTAGAATAAAGAGCGAAATATGTCCCTTTGGCGATTCACCAAGTTTACTTGGCAATGGTCAGCCTTCACTTTCTTTGTTCTTTTTAGCCTTTTTGTTCCTTTTCGTGCCATAGTCTCCATGCTTTCCTTGAAATTTCAAATACCTGAAACTTGGCAGTTTTCATAAGATATTGAGATAAAACAAGCATTTGAGGATGCTATTTCAATTAAAATGTAGCCCTAAATGAGTTCAATTTGTGAAATCATCATTGTTCAAGGTTTGTTCGGAGAGGTCTAGTGCTTCAAAAGTTAATATTGAATTTAAATAAAGATAGTAACAAAACTCTTTTTTGGAGTAGTCTTGATTATATAGAAACATTGAGACCAGTCTAAATTTTTTTGATGAGCCTGGTTCAATTGCTCCAACTAATATGCATCTTGGTGTCACAAGTACATGGTAATTAAAGTCAAAGAAGAAATACTATATCTATTTATTTGCTTTCAGTTTTTTTGTTATAATGAAACGGGAAAGAATAGGTTGTGAATTCTACTTGAGCAAGCGAAATACAATTATGTGATTTTCTCAGTAGGTCATTAAAAAGGTGAGTTCTGTTGAGTACGGGCAAGGTGTTTTTTCTATGTTCCAATCATAATCTATCTTACGTTTTATAAAATTGTGGAAAGTTATTAGCGTGAAATTTTATTGCTAACCGTCTGATTTCACCTTTTTTATAAAGTAAAACAACAACATATAGTCGTTGTCTACTTTGCGATCACTTTTTACTATACAACTCCATTTAATTGAGGGTTTAATACTACTATAATATATGTGTTTTACGCATTAAATAAGGGATATATTTTATATTATATAGTGTCCCCTGAAGTAGTTGACACTAACTATGATGTTTGTTTAATAATTTTTTATGGGAGTATTCCAGTTTGAGAAAATATAATGCCATCAAGAAGATTACTGAATGTAAAGATGAAACTGTTATTCTGCTTTGAGTAAGAAGGAATATATGCATTTGGCCTGGAAATGATCCACCTACAACTACCCTTTATTTTTTACTACGACCTTCTGGATTTCAAATTCACTGCCATTAGATTTTCATTTTTTTTTTATCTTACAACACATAGTTGAATTTTATGCATTATAACTATTTTCACTAAAACTGCAAATATACGATGGTCATGAAACTTCTGGTAGAACATGGACTACTTTTAGAAAATTGTTTGGATCTTCTACATACATGCTCCTGAAGTGTCTCAAGGTAGTTGTGATGGACATGGTCATATGTTGTTTAATATGTAGATGTTTTATAACAAATCAATAGTTATATTAAAAGAGTGGATTTTTCTTCCATTTATTTTTATAATATGATTTTTCTGGTCCAAGTTATGAGTTTTAACACATAAGAATTAAATGCTTTCAAGTTGTGCATTGTGTAGTAGATGCAGGTCTACGTACTTATAATTTACCTTTTATTTTTATTTCATCTTTAAAGTTCTTGACTCCCGCATCTGATTTTCAAGGACATTGGGATCTATATCCAATAGATATGAAATTTATACCACCTTGTATGATTTTATCCACCATTGGCATCTCAAAGCCAGACAAATTTAGTGGACAGAGCATCAAGCAATGTTTAACTTCATATACTACATGTTTTCTTACCTATATTACGACGAAAGACACAATTATTATATAAAGTGTCGCTGGATTTTTCTCCCCTGCTGAAACACATCCCCATCATGCAATATGTTTAGGAGACATTTTGCTGAGCATGTTCTTTCTATCCTAAACTTTGTGAATGGCATGATAAGATTAACATCTTATGGAAGTTATATCATATGTCACTAATATGATATCATGAAATATTGACTGCCTTATCTATGAAAAGTTGCATTCTATTATGAGACATTGGTCTTGGAAATTGAAAATATGCAAAGCATAGAACAAAATCTGTAGAATTACCATCACATGGCTCAAGAAGCTCATAGCCGTAATTATTCAGATTTGCAAACTCTTTGATTCCTGTAAGTTGCATACACTTGCCTAAAATAGAACCACATAATTGCGAGCATGATCAGATGAATTAGAATTTTGCCAGGAGACCTTCTGTAAAAGATGTTACTATATTTTCGCTTCTTCAGTAAGGATAATGTATGAAAGAACTATCCCTTTATAAATATAATAAAGAGGTAATCAAAATAAAAAATATGCTCCAATACTTACCCTCTTATCCGTAAAATATTAGACATACGACTTGTGCTAGGACAGCAGGATAGCATGCTCAATGGCACCAATATTTGGAACCTGCCAGTGTCCTTCAATTGTTGACATACTCACTAGTTTGTTATTTTGTTATCAATTCTTATCAAGTCTTTAGAGTAGATTTAGATTAAGTTGTTAAAGTAGTTCCTTAGAATTAGTCAACTTAGTTATATATTAAGTTGCTAGAATAGTTTTTTATAATTAGTAAAGTTGGTTACATTTTACTTGTATTTAAGTTGATGCTATGTTTGAATAAAATTCATTCAATTTTGCTTTGATTTTCAATCTCTTTATGGTTTCAAAGCCCCTCTAAAACTCTCATGAGTTCGATCCAATTTTTTTGCTCTCTTTGCGTCCAAATATGGTTATTCGTGCTACCACCAGTGAAAGTGCTACTGTAGTTCCGGCTACTACTCATGTGGTACAGTTCAATCCCGTTGCCCAATTACCTATCAAACTGCCAGGTAACCTCAACTTTTCCACCTGGAAGGCGCAACTAGTGATGCTACTCAATGAAAACAAGCTCCTTAGGCATCTCACTGGTACCAAATTTGCTCTGCCGAGCACTATCATACAAATTGATAGTACCATCTCTAAATCTTGAATATGAGTTGTGGTTTTTCCAAGACCAACAAATTCAACAAGCAATGATTGCATCCGTTGAACCCACCATTGCTCCCACTGTTGCAGTTGTATCTTCAGCAAAAATGGTTTGGGATCTCCTTCATACAAATTATGCCACTAAGAGTCACACTCGCATCTTCTTCTTGCGAGATCAGATGCAAAACATTAAGGCCTAGAAGAAAGTTGCTACTTACCTACAGGAGATCAGATCAATTGTCGATGCTCTCAAAGTAGCAGGTTCTCCGGTGGCTAATGATGAACGAGCAGTCAAGATTTTGAGGTGTCCTAGGTAATGATATCGTAAATCACTGCCGCTATAAGAGCGCGCGGCACAATCCTAAGCTTTGATGAGCTATTCTCGAAACTCACGGACCATGAACTCTTCCTCAAACATCAAGATAGTGACAAGTCATCCTCCATCATCACAGCTTCAGTTTCACAAAGGACCAACTTCCAGCCCCAACATCAAAAGAATCATTGTTGCTTCCTGAATCAGTCTTCAAGACTGTCACCCCCACGATAGGCGGTCCCTGGAAATCACTAGAATGAGAGACAAACCAAGCAAGAGGTAAAATGCCAACTTTTTCAAAAGAATGGTCACACAACTGATGTGTTGCTCAAAATCGCACAACCACTTTGAAGCTAAAGTCAACTTTGTATCAAATCATCACTCAGATGCATCTCCTTGGATCCTTGACTCTGAAGCAACCCATAATGTCATAATAGAGTCAAATAATCTTGAAGAATACACTGGCAATGAGGAAGTGTCCATAGGTGACGGTAAAACTATTCCCATACTCGCACTGGTTTAACTCAAATTAAGGGTTCTAATTCCAATTTCATGCTCTTTAACACTCTTCGTGCTCCAGCTATAAAGAAGAACCTTATTTTTGTTGCTGAGTTTTGCACTGACAATCAAACCTCAATCGAATTTTTTTCACACTTTTTTTCTTGTGAAGGATCTTAAAACTTGAGATTGCTGGTACAAGGCGATAATAAACATGGACTCTATGAGAAGCCCTAGAGGGATCACGTGTCACCTTCCACCAAAGCTTCCCGTTAACTGTGGCATCGTCGCTTGGGTCACCCTCTTCTGAAAATCCTAGAATTAGTACTAAATAAATTTTCACTTCCATTTTCCACCAAAGAAAAGTTTCATGTTTGTAATTCGTGCTCATCAAATAGAACTCATTGTTTACCATTTCAACGACTCACTTTAAATAGTAATGAACCACTTCAAACTTTGTTTAGGTATTTATGGGGTCCATAACCCATTTCATCCATTGATAAAAATTTTGATTACTGCATTTTTGTTGATCATTACACCAAATAAACTTTGTTGTATACAATCAAAAATAAAAGTGAAGTCGCTTCAATTTTCGCTAACTTTCATCTTTAGTGGAAAAAATTTTGAAACACCAAATTGTCTCACTTTATACTGATGGAGAGGTTGAATTCACAAGTATTAAACAGTACCTACAATGCCATGGCATTGAATATTTGATTTCCCCACCCTACACGCCACAGTGAGTTACAATCGTTGAACGACAACATCGTCACATTGTCAAAACAAATCGAACTCTTCTCAATGAAGCCTCACTACCATCTTAATTATTGTCCTTTGCCTGTCATCATGCTGTCTATTCATAAATAGACTCCCTACACCTGAACTGAATAATGACTCTCCATATAAGAAATTATTTGGCTAACCACCAAAATACTCTTCGTTGAAAATTTTTGGTTGTCTTTGTTATCCATGGCTTAATCCATATACACAAAATAAATTTCACCCTAGATCTACACCGTGTGTCTACTTAGGAGTTTCTATTGTTCATCATGCACACGTCTGCTTTGATCCAGTGCACTCAAAAATTTTCGTCAGTCGTGATGTTCAATTTTGTGAAGATATTTTACTTTTCACTCAAATGTTCTCACACTTGCAAATTAAGATTTCCAAGTTACAATGGGAAATCATAGAGTCCCAAGTCTTTAAGAATACTTATCCGGCATTCCAATTAAATTTGGAATCCAATCTCGTTCCAACTCTTTCGCCTCCTAATCCTATCACCCTAACAGTTCCCTTTCATTAAAACACTCCAGAGTCCATAATTGAAAGGCCACTACCAGCAGTCTTCAATTCATCAGGTATGATTCCTATCTTTTCTCAACCTCCTTCACTACTTAATGAAGCAGCCCACAACTCTCACCCATTACCCGACTCCGATCGTCCACCACACAACCAGCAGCCACCAAATCCGCCAGCAATTATGCCACCAGCCGCTGCCCCTCCAACATCCGGTGTGGTTACAAGGTCCAAAAATAATATCTTCATACCAAAGAAAAAATTCCGCTTCTTGGCTCACCTTTCTCCCACTCCAATTACCTTTAAGCAAGCCGTTAAGAACATTGAATAGAAGAATGCATTGGCTCTAGAATATAAAGCCTTAATGAGAAACCAAACTTGGGAACTAGTACTTTTGGAACCGATAAACAATTTTGTTGATTTTAAGTGGTTAGTTCGCATTAAAACAAAAGTTGATGGTTCTATTGATAGGTATAAGGCCGATTAGTCGCAAAAGGTTTCACATAATGTCCAGGATTGGACTTTCATGAAATTTTCAGTCAGGTTGTCAAACCAACCACCATAAGAATTGTCATTCCTATTGCAATTCAAAATAACTGGAAAGTTTAGCAGCTTGATGTGAACAATGCATTTTTGCAAGCTAACTTACAGTATCAAGTATTATGAGGCATCCGAAAGGCTATGGAAACCCTGAGTTTCCAATCATGTATGCCGTCTCAAAAAGGCCATTTACGGACTGCAACAAGCTCCTCGTGCCTAGTATAAAGCTCTAAAATCTCACTTGACAATAATTGGATTTGTTAAGTCTGAATCAGATGCTTCTTTATTTATTTTCACATCTGAAACTGTCACGATGTATATTCCAGTGTATGTTGATGATATCCTCATTATTGGAAATTACCCAATCTTGGTCACCCATGTAATCAACACTATGGCTGACAAGTTCTCCCTAAAGAACTATGGTGAACTCAACTATTTTTTGGGGATCGAAGTTAAACACGTTACAAATGGGATTTTCTTATCACAATCCAAATACATACTTGAGATTCTATCAGATGAGGATATGACCAACTGTAAAGGAGTTACAACACCCATGTGCTCAACCTCACCACCCAAATAAGGCGATTGTTCACCTCCTGCCGATGCAACCTTGTATCGATGCACTATTGGTAAATTGCAATAATTATCATTCACGCAAACTGATATTGCCTTTGCAGTTAACAAATTGTAACACTCCGGAAGTTCCATAACTTAATCTAAAGCCTCACTTGATGAACTATACCTTAAAAACAGTTTTTCTACGCTTAAATAAATGTAATAAACTAAATCAGGAAGTAGTAGAATTAAAAAATCAAGAAACGACCACGAGGTCCGGAGACTAAAGAAATTGAGCTAGTGTGGCTTCATGTTTTTCAAGGGGTTTAAAGAGTCAAAAAAAGGTCAAATTTGGTGAAAAGGCTTAGCATACATATTAGAGTGTGTTTAAGGTCGAAGTGTCCGGGTAGGACTCCGCAAGGACCACCCTAAGGGTCCTTGAGGAGGACTGTAACAACCCGAGGGTATACCCTAGAAGTTATGGCATCCTCAAGTTGGCACACAGCGTCGTCGACCTCTCAGAGGTCTTGGACAAGACTCTTAGAATTCATTCATCGCATACTCATAAAAATATCAAAAAATTTTAAAACTTTTCATAGCATATAAAATGCTAGAACATCACTTCATTTATAAAATCATATGTACATAATTAGACTCTAAATCTCCTTTGACATCTTAGACTCAACATCAATATAGTAGAGTAGGTACACGACCCTTAACAACATAAAATAATAACTAATCTATTACATGAACTTAAGAAATGACATATGGTCTTGAATTTTTAAGGAACCCATTTGAACTTAAGGATATGAATACAAGCTCCTCCTTTCTATGGAAGATCCTGTAGTCATCACCACCTACACTTTGTGTAAGTAGATGAAGAAGAATGGTATTAGTACAAGAATGCACTAAGTATGCAACCATGCAAAAACATGAGTTAAAGATGACAATTAGTTAGAAATCATGCATCATGTCTTTTAGTAAATCTTCATGAATAATTGATACAATAAGCACAATATAGTTCGTATACAACATATATAGACATAGATGTCACTCATAAAATACTCGAAGCCATTTTATCATATTTAAGGCACATTCACTAAGAACAATATATACATAGTAACTACTACCTAAGACAACCTCAAAATCTCACTAGAGCAATGTACAAGTATCATCCCATACTACTACTCACACCAAGTGATCATAGGAAGTCACCCTAGACTTATGCACATCACATTTCATAACATACCACACAGGCATTTAACCTTAGGCATAAGAACAGCATACTTCATTGATGGTCATATAAGAACTCTTTCATTTACTACATATTAGTCATAAATCATTTAATTCATATCATTGGTAAGCCACCCTCACAAACCCTTTACAAGCTTACTTGTGCAATGTACACATTGAGTGTCATACCCCCACATATACTAAGTAAACCCATTTAGAAGCCATAAGTGTAATTCACATGCATAATCATAATTCATGCCTTAGCATAACAAAGTCACTTTAACATGCATTCATAAATATCTTACATAACATAAGTCTTTATTTCATAAGAGGCTCCAATCCTATTCTTTCTTGAAATTCACTAGTGCAATGCATGTGTAGGGTACATAGTCCTACCTATACTAAGTAAGTTTCTTAAGGAGTTATGATTAGAGTTCATATTCTTATATTAATTCATTTCTTAACCTTCGGGAGACATATCCATAAACATCTTAGACCATGTGAGCTACATGGAATCCGGTGTCATATAACCTCACACCGAAAAGGCTTTCTACTTGCCAAGGTTGAACTTACATAATAGCTATCTAGGTGGATCCACTAGCTATAACCTGCGGGAGTACGTAGTTATGGAACAAGGAGAATTTTACTAGAAACCTTGACTTGCTAACGTGGAGGTTTCCATCTCATGACACAACATCTATGTTGTGAACCCTGACTTGCTGACGTGAAGGTTCTCTTGTGGGAAGCCAGACTTTCTAAACATGAAGCTCCCACTCTTATTTTTCATGTTCATTCTGTACTAATATAAAACTCCCTTTTTAAACATATTTAAGCCTTTATTAGCATTAGCTCATAAAGATTACGCCTTAGGGACTTGCTCCCTCATAAATAATATAGCTCAAAGGTTTCTAGGATAAGAATGTCCTTTCATCATAGGACCTACTTTCCGTGAGAATGTACTTTCACATAATTCTATCATTCGTACCTTCATGTGTATGTGCATTCTTATGTGAGAAATACTTTCACATACACACTTCTAGAATACAATGCTCATAATTCATTAACCATATACTTTACATGCATAATAATAGATGATGGTGCATATGAGAACTATCCTTTCAATTGACACCATGGAATCTATCCTACTCATAGTCATGCATGGAGTGTGTGTGTTCATTTTGGTCATCATGATCATATAAGAGCAACAATTAGCTATTGAGGAAACCACACCCTAGGGGATCATAACACATATTCAATATCCTTCAATGTCATGAACATCTTCACATAAGAGTATTAGGGACTATTGACCACACACCCACATTACATCATAGAAGGCAAGAACATATCCCACATTAGAATAGAAGACTCCTAACATGCATAAGATCGCATATTCATATAGGGTTCATATAGGTAGGGTTAATTCTATAAGAGTATTCTTCACAACTTGTCATGTAGATTATATCTAACCTAACATGATCATCACATATACATGTAATCACCAATACACCTAGATCATGTTACTAGAATGGAAGACTACAAAAGATCATACTTGTCATCATCATAACCACAATTAACATTGCAACAATTTCCTTCGAGTACATGATCATAACGTATAAGTATATACAAGAATGTAAACACCGCCACCATAAGTGGATCATACCAAGCAACACAATTTGATGTACATACTATGCTAATTAGAGAAAATAGGTCAACTTACCAACTCTCCTGGCTATGATCATCATTAATCAATTCCCAACAAATCAATATCAATTGACATAGATAGAATTAGGAGTAAGCAATACACTATAATCAAATCATAATTGGATCATCATCTAATAAAGATCACTAGACCCATATTATACCATAATTTGAGAGATTTAGGAGATCATGGGTTCTTCATGAAATAAGATTTAAAATCATGTTCAAAATAGTAATTAATCATAAATCCATCCTTAGAATGACTTTGAAATCGATTTGACAATGAACCCATGGCTAGAGTGAAAGATAGGAATTTGATCATAAAATCTCATTGGAAAACCTTTGAAAGAACTCCTTAGATGAAAGGTTAACTAAGGATAAAGGGTTACCATACCTTAATAGAAGAAAATCCCT
This sequence comes from Solanum pennellii, assembly GCF_001406875.1. NCBI lineage: Eukaryota > Viridiplantae > Streptophyta > Magnoliopsida > Solanales > Solanaceae > Solanum > Solanum pennellii. Next base: position 15,902,800 of record NC_028640.1, read on the forward strand.
CACATTTGGAGAAGAAACCACTTGAAAATTCATCTTCTAGCTTGAGCTTGAGTTTTTCCTCCAATGGAGGTTTGAGAGAATTTGGAAGAAAAGAGAGTTTTGGGATTTTTGATTTCTTATTGGGTGTTGGGGTTTTGACTTGGGAAAGGAATTAAACAGGTCACAAAAACAGTTTATAACCGACTCCCAAATTTACCAAAACACTCCCATACTTATTTGGACTTATAGATATGTCAAACTTGACTTTAAAATGATGCAACCGAATCTAGAAAGTCACTGCGCGTCGCAGAGGCAGCTCCTTATTTTGCCTCACGAGATTTTGAGGTAGTGAGCCTTTTGTCACGCGCTTGACACACAGGAATCTTGAGTGACAGGCACGCAATGCGAGATGGCCTCCACATCTTGGTTCTGCAAGCTGCCTTTGGCAGCTTCCTTGTTCAACATTTGGGTCCTCCTTAAGGACCCTTAGGATGGTACTCGGGGAGTCGTACCCGAACGTTTTGACCCTTAAAATGTCTATTTAATATACTAGGGTAACCTTCACTGTTTTTAGACTCCAAACAATACATAAAAACAAGGCAATCATACAAGGACACACTACCATTCACAAGACTAGTTTCCGGACTTATTGGTCGTCCTTTGACGTTTGGCTCCCAAACTTTTAAAACGATTATTAAAAGCTGTGAAACAATTTATTTACATGTTAATAACCTTTATAGTTCATGTGAATATCTATATAAACCTATTTCATTTTGAGGGTTGTTACAAGGACCCAATCATTGACCCTCAAAATTTATCAAAAACAGTGTGAACCACGTGGGGAAAATGACGGACCATTAATGGGTTGATGCCCCGTTGATTGGTATCATTGGTCCACACTTATCCTCAGCACCAAAAGTCTTCAAAATCAAGTCTCTGAACCAAACCACGTTTGACCAGTACGGTTCCTGGTTTGGTCAACGCCTCGTCAACGGGATCTCGTCATTTGAGACGACACTTCACTACCAAGTTTCGGTTAAGTTAATGGTAATTAGTTAATTAGTTGATTAATTAATTAGGTAATAAGGGGTGGTTGAATTAGTTATTTGGGTAATATAAAATGGTTACAAGTAATTAAATTAACCTAACACTTCATAATAAGGGGTGGATTCAAGATTCAATTTTCCTTCATAATTCTTCAAGGATTCTCAAGGTATGGAATCTATTTACTCTTGGGACTCCTTTCCCTAAGAGGTTCTTCAAAATTAGTTTTCATAGATGTCTAAAATTATGGTTTCCATCCAATTTCGTGGGTTATAATTAAAGTTGGTTTAGTGTGATATTAAATTGAATTATATTGATTGATTATGATTGTTTGTTGGTAGATTGTTGTATTTCTTCAGACGTTGACCTAATTTCCCTTAAAGATCCATGAATGACCCCATTTACCGAACCCTAACTATGAAGCACATTGATAGATGATTAGGGTTGTTGTAATAGGAAGAGTTACTATTTAATTTAATATTGTATGATTATTATTAATGGATTATTGGATAATGTTGTGTAATTGAGGGTGAGATATTGAAGGATATTCTTGGAAGTCATATGTAAGACTTCTAAGATCATGATTACTCTATTATGTTGATGTTGTCCTATACTTGATGTTGTTATTCAATTGAAGAGTAAATGATGAAGCTATGCATGTATGATTAGGCTATGATTATGTTGAATGTGAGATCATGATGAATTAAGGTTATAAAGGATTGGAAGGAATTCTCTTGTGCTTCTTATTAATGTGATTAGGATATGATGTATTTCACACATGATGATGGTTTCATTGACATGATTTTACAAGGGGTTAGTCTCCTATGTTATGACCTATATTAATGATGACTTTTAGAGATTCAAAAAAAGGACTTCAGCTTAGGACCAAGCGAACTAGATATGAGAGGTCTCTCTTTTAAAGAGGGAAGGTAGGTTCACTATTGTTCTCATGATATGGAAACTACAATGTGAAATTGCATAAAAGAGTTTAACGTAAATATCCTAGTTCCTCAACTATGTGCCCCCATAGGAAGACTAGCTAGTGGATCCACGTAGATGCTATATTCATGTATGGTTCTAACTTGGCAAGTAGAGCACCTTTTTTTGGTGTAGGGTTTCATGACACTGGATTCCATATTTATCTCACATGGTCTATTTGTCGGTTATGGTGACTATTACCGAAAGTATAAAATAACTAGTGAAAGTAATAATTATAGACACTAACTAGGATGACTTAAGGGGTACTACTTAGTGTAGGTAAGGGTATGGGACTTTACCTATGCATTGCACAAGTTGGCCTTGAGGGGAGTACTAGGAGGAGTTATTATGCACTTATGTTATGAATGAAATGTATAATGTTGTTTCTATTTGATGTTGCTCTTATATGATGCTGGTTTCATTTTATGAACATGATATTGGTATAAATTGCTATTTATGATGATGATTACACATGATGTTATGTTATATGAGGTAAATGAATTACTTATGATCTCTTTTCTAGTTTACTTGATTATGTGGGGTTATGGGGCTTCACATGAGCATTTCACTTGTAGACTTGGTTTGGAAATATGAGTAAGGGTCTTATATGCTTTAATAACATGAACATCTTGAACATGAAAGATATGGCTTTATGATGATATTATCCTTATTTATGAATATGAGCATTTCTTAATGCTGATGTGATCATTGACTTGTATATGCTCTCGTGTGTGCATAAAGGCTTTCAAAATGACTTAGCATGCTTTTAAAGAAAAGGTCTCTTTTGTGCATGTCTTCAAAGGTGTACTTGCATATGTTTCCATACTTAGTACATGTGGTTTGTATTATCCCATATTCTTTATATTTATATAAATATGTAATTTTGGGCCATTGAAGAGATTCAATCCCATTTTCAAGGAAGACTCGGATCTTTTCCCAAGTTGTTGGTGAGTCCTCAAGTTTCGAGGATGATTCCACTATTCTAGCTTTATTGGTATTGAATATGTAAAGGCAAATGTTCTTTTCTTATATTTCAGACTTTGTTGTAAGTCCTATATGAGGCATATTGTAATATTTCAAGGGCTATGTCCCAAACTTATTAATTCTCTAATAGATGGTTATGTGTGAGATAATATTAGACTATGCTGATGAATTTGACTATGTTGTTAACAGAGAAGTCTATGTGAACTTCATATTTAGATAAATGAGAAGTCTGTGTAAACTTTATATAACATAAATGAGAAGTCTAAGTATACTTCATATGTAAAATTTTTAAATTTTTTGCATTTTCTCTACCTATGATATGCTATGATGTATATGCTAAAGACTAGTCTAAGGCCTCTTCGAGGATGAAGATGTCGATTACGTCTAGGGGCATCAATCTCTAATACCCCTGCAGTTTATAGTACCACTTACTTTAACCCACTACCATTCCACTCCGGATTACCGTGAGATATCCTATTCAGCAAGGTGTACAGCTCTTATAAGTCTTCTCGAATGCTTGTCCACCTGCAGTTGAATCAAGCAAGATCTTTGTATTAGGATCTAAACCCTCAATCAAAGTATGCACTAACACTTCATTTGCTTGATGATGATGAGGGTATCTCATCAACATTGATTTGGACCTGTCTCAAGCTTGGTACAAGTTTTCACACCTTTCTACCAAAAGCTTAAAATGTCACATCTCAGTTTTGCAGTCTTCCCAGAAGGGAAGAATCTAATCATAAATTTCTGTGCGAGATCATCCCAAGTGGTGATTGAGTTTGCGGGCTCTGAATTCAACCATCTCCTTGCTTCCCCCAACAGAGAAAAGGGAAAAAAGGTGACACTCACATAATCTTTATTTACTCCAGATGGAGTGTATGTGTCATTGATCTCTAGAAAGTTCTTAATGTGAACTGTGGGGTCCTCGTGAGAGAGACCAGTGAACTGCCCATTTGAGTGCAAGATTTGCACCATACTCTATTTCAATTCGAATCTTCCACCAACCTCAAGTTTTTGAATACAAGAACTGACGTTGGTGGGTCGTGGTATTGCCACATCTCTGACTCTCATTTTATTAGCAGTCATTACTTCAGGAGTTAGCTCTCGCTCTTCAGTTTTGTTAACTGGAGTTGATGATTCCCCAAAATCCAATGGAATTGAATGTTCTAATTGTCTCAGTTTCCTATGGATGAACCTTTCAGGTTCGGAGAGAGGTGACATCAATTCATAATCGTCATCCAGTTTGGAGTACATCAACACCTGCAATAATGAAAAGCTAAGATCAAGTTGTAAACACTTCTGATTAGCTTCAGTAATAGAAAAATTACATATCTTCTTATTATTAAAGTCTCCGACAGTGGCGCAAAAAACTAGTTGTGGTCAAATTGCACACACAAGTGCACGTGATCGTACAAGCAATATAATGGTTCTTATAAAGGAGTCGGGTATTGTACCCATAGGGACTTTAAACTAGAATTCATTAACGTTTCCAACTCTCGACTCAAAACAAGTGCCCTATTCAGGTTGTATAAAGAGTATCCGCTAAAAATATATAAATAACTAAAAATGGTAGTTATGATTTAATTTCTTAAGTTTCAAACAAGAATTTAAGCAAAGTCTAAGACTGTGGCTTTTGTCAGGAATCCTGAAATTTCTATCCTTTGATAACGGTTTTCTTGAGATTATCTCCTCGCTGAATCACATGGTTAAATATATGATCATGGTCTCCCGACCTCTAATCGCCTTCAACCATTACAACCCTAACTACATCATTTAGCGAGAATAAGATGAATAAGGATTTAGATTTAAGATATCTTCCTGTATAGGTATTCAAACAAGGTTTATAGGTATATCTCTATCCTAGAAATGAATCAACCCTAGCTATTTAGAGTCATCCGAACTCCATACATTCTATGTTCTATTCTCTTATTCTTTTCTCGAGTTCAATTTGGACAATAAATTTATTTCTATGGTGGAAAATCATGAAACACTAAGCGCAAGAATATAAGAATGAATCATAGATAACTCTTGATGAACCCTTAACAAATTAAGCAAGCTTCATTCATCATGTAGCCACAACCCTAGAACTAGGGTATTTAGCTACTCATAATCTTCAGAATAATATTCGAAATTGTTAAAATAATTCAAAGAATTGCAAGAAAAGAAGAGATAGAAAGTAACCCTAAAAGCTTCAAAGTCTCGTTCTTGATGCCTCCAGTTTGAAATTTTGAAAAGATTCCCCATGAATTAAATTAAGATCCTTTTACACTAAATCCGAAATTCCAAATTTGTGCTCTGAAATGCGCGACGTGGGGATGGAACGCGGTGCACTGCCTCATGATTGATACTCCCATTAAAATTTCAAACTTAACTGCATGACACAAAGGCTACACGCAACCTTCTGCTAGGGAAATTAATTCGAGCTTGAGATTACTATCCTATCTGCGCGACGCAAAGCTGGAACACAATTGACATTGGCGCATTCATTTAACTGTGTATTGTCATTTGATTTCTTTGTCGCTTCTTTTTTCTTCTTTTTATGCAGTTTTTTTTCACCTCCTCTTCCTGCACAACTAATCATATTGGTTAGTTTGGAAACCCGGAATTTACTTAACAAGACTCTTAATCTAGACTCAATGACTTCAAACTAAGCCCATATGGAGGCATAAACACTAATCTGGGATTGTAAATATACCCAAGATCAATGCTTCATGACAACATGGACATTCTTGTTTGATGGTGAAAGCTCAACAAGTTAAGGAGAGTAGGCTTAAGAGGAAGATTAGGGATGCTAAGAGGACAAGGTCTTATAAAGGAGGTACTTCTAAGGGTAGGTTGGAAATTCAATACAAACCTAAGTTCATGAAATGGTTCTCCAACCAAGTTCCTTATAATTTTCCCAAGGCTCATAATGAAAAAGTGTATAACCCTAGATCCCAAAGGGAAGAGGTGGTGACTCACCAAGTGAGAAACGTACTTGTGGCAAATGTGGTAAGAAGCATGTGGGTGAATGTCTAGTTCGGACGGATAGTTGTTTTGGTTGTGGAAGAGTGGCCATGAGGTGAGGAATTATCCTATGCTAAAGGGTCAAGGAAAGAGGAATATCCAAGCACAAGCAAGCGGTCCTAGTTCCGATGCTCCTAAGAACAACCACTTCTATGCTCTCCATTCTAGGGGTGATCAAGAGGATTCTTCCGATGTTTTCACCGGTATGTAACAAGTATTTTCCATTAATTTTTATGCATTACTAAATCCTGGTGATACTTTGTCTTTTGTAACTCCTTTAGTGTCCGTGATGCTTGATATGTTACCCGATGTATTAATTGAACCTTTTCCATTTACTAACTCGGTAGGTGACTTCGTTGTTGCTAAAAGAGTCTTTAGGAGTTGTCCCATATTATTTTCAAATAGAGTTACATTGGTCGATTTGGTAGAACTTGATATGTTGGACTTTGATGTCAAATTGGGGATGTATTGGTTAGATGTTTTTTTTGCTTCAATTGATTGTAGAACAAGGGTAGTTAAGTTCTAGTTTCCTAATGAACCCATCTCAAAATGGAAGGGGGAAACTCAACCCCTAGAGGTCGAATCATTTTGTGTGTAAAAGCTTGTAAGATGATATTTGAGGGATTTCTCTACCATATCGTGAGGGTCAAGGACCTTGGGTCCGAAGCTCCTCTGTCACACCCGGATTCTGAAATCCGAATGCAACCGGTGTCGTTGACCTCTTAGAGGTCGCGACAAGCCTCTTCTTAGCCTTCATCACATTCATATAGTTAAATTTGCGGAAAATTTAAAACTTTTAAACATTAATGAAGTGTACATGGGCTTCATATAATCTTTCATGAATTCATATACTATAATATCAACTAAACAACAAACTACAAATTATTATGCAATTCAAAAGAAGAGATCAATATATCATAATAAGTCTGTCAAAACGGCCTTAATACAAAAGCTTCGAAATGAAAGTATCTAAAAGAAATGCTAGGGACAACATCCTCTACCTATGTCTAAATACTAGGATATGAAGATATAAGTAGCATCTTCGAACTAGAGAGGACCTACCAAATGGTCTGGAGATCGTTGAGTCCAAACCGCTACAATGAGTCTTCAATCTTCTCTCTAACCTGCACCTATAAAAATAGTAAATTTATAGGGTTAGTCACACTTGTACTAAGTATGGGTGTATGCACACATACACATAAGGCTATTCATGATCAAGGAAAGCTCATCCTATATAACATGTCCATTCTGGAAAGTGAAGTCACTAGATTTTCCTAATTCGTAAGTTGTGAATTGTGGTATGAATATGATGTATTTTAATGCATTCAAAGCACACAACTCATTTTATATATGATCACAATACATTAGAATCATCAACATAGTTTTAGAACAACTCTAGCGAAGATTTGAAAATTTGATCATGCCAAACCCGAGAGCCCCTATTTCAAGACTTAGTTTTTTTAATCTTTTTATTCTTCTTGTTGTGTAGTTCAATGATTTCTTTGACCCTATGTTTTACTTATAAGTGCAATGATTCATTGTAGTCCCATACCCACAATTAATCAAGTAAGTAATCCAAGGACTAAGGAATGATTTCACTATCCTTGCAACAAGTCATTCATTACATTCTGTATTCGTTGGGCAGGAACACTTTATAAGCCAGTCTCTGTTGGCTAGGCCACTTATTTCATCATTTTCATATTATGGAAGTTATGAGGCATAAATTGGCCCTTACATTTTACTCCCCTTTATTGGAATAATTTAAGAAGTTACTATAAGCCAATTTTATTTGGCTTTGCCCATTATTTGTTGAAACTTCATTGGTATCAACACAAATGATTGATATTCTTAAGCTCTTACTTTCATATCTCACTTTGAACATGCTTTCCATCTTCTTTCTTTCTTAGAGACATATTTAGAATTAAGATCATGGAAGCTAACATGAAATCCAGTGTCTTCCCCACACCGAAAAGAGGTGATTCACTGATCAAAATGAATCTAGATCATGTGAGCTAACATGAAATCTAGTGTATGCCCCACAAAGAAAAGGGGTGATTCCCGGCTAAGGTGAATCTATCTCAAGTGTTTACCCCACCCTGAACGGGGTGGCTTACGGCTATAGTAAACCAAGAACATTATTTTGAGCATTAACTGACATAGATCATGTGAGCTAAACATCAAAATCCAGTGTCTAACCCACACCGAAAAGAGGTGATCTCACTAGCCAAGGTGAGATCGAACATATCTAGCTCTCTTAGGCAGAATCCACAGGCTAGTTTCGACATTGGATAGACATAGTTCGAAGACTAGGAGACATATAGAGACTACTTATCCACCTCGGTGGTAGCCTCATCTCATCAAGTTTACACGTGCAAGCATAAGCTCATAGCTAGTCTATTGGTGCTTTGCTCACTTTCTTTATCTTCTTATCTTTTAGAGTTGACTCAAACATTATGGAATCTTGCTTCTAGATTGAGGTTTACTTACTTGATTGATGACTTGTCATCTCTTTATTTACATTTATGAAATGTGAATTATCCTTACATATCATCTTTGGTTTTAATGAGACTTGTCTAACACGTTCTAACACCTTTTTTCGTGAGTATCTTAACATAGTAACTTAGGTGTAAATGAGGCTTGTCTCACTTCCTTTAACACCTCATTCTTGTAACTTTCTTAACTTAGACATATTTAATTATGTTAATACTCACTTTACTATCTTATGTTCATTTGGCATCTTCATATCATCGTTTATGGACGATGAGAACTTCATTAAATGAATTACATATGTTCATAGTTCATTTTTAGGGCATGTTGGGACTTGTCCCAATGATTGTCATGCCCTTGGATATGGATTCATTGAATTATCTTAGATGTGGTTATTTTATCATTTCAATACATTGACTACATGTGATTGTCATAAAGTTAGTATTGGCCTAAACAAATTGGAAAAGATTTCATAACCATCTTCATTGGCACAAGCCAAAGTTACATTCATTCATGCTTAATTTGGGACACATTATGCATTAGCCAAACTTTTAATTATTTAAAGATAACATTATAGCCGATTCCATTTAACAATTTGGACAATGTATTGTTAGCCATTTTATTGGAAGCGAAACATTCATTCAAGTATGATTTCATGGGGATCTTATTAGCGAACCTTATAACATAGATTGAACATCACATTAGTAGCCCTTTCGGACAGACTCATATGAACACTTTAATGAACATAACATTTTCATAGTCAAATTTAACCGTAAGTATACACATCACAACCGTTACATATCAAGACTAGAATTTTCGAACATGAGTTGATGCAACATAGTTCTTTATATCACGTAAGGAACACTTAACATCATACGAGTACAATTCATAGGTTCATTCAACATTTACAAATCAAGAACCCTACATATTAAGATCAGACAGAACCACATACCAACAACATGATCAAGACTGATCTATATATCATTGAAATCGTGAATAAGGATACTAGGGAAAAGGACGTTCAGCAAGAATCTTGGGAAACAACCCTAATTTCAAGATTTCATAGATTCAAGACAATCAAAAATACTGTTGGAGAAATAATTCCAGGAGAGAAACCCATACCTTATGTAGAACTTAATCTAAGAAGACCACCTTGAACGAAACCTTGAATAACACCTTGAATTCACCTTAGAACGTCGATAAAATTTCTGCCTTTTTACTTATTGTTTTAGCGTCAAGTTTTCTAAGTGTTTGATCTTGAGTTTTTAGATTTAGGAACTAATATTGACTTATTCAACTAAGGCTTAATAAGTTAATTAAATAAATTAATTTATTAATTACTAAAACTCCCCTCCTAGATTGACTAGAAATAGGAAAACACAACACTTAGTCAAATCTGAAATTTTTCTTAAGAATTTCATTTTGCCCCTTTAAATTAATTAATTAAATATCTAATTTGATTAATTAAGGGACCTATGGTAATTACCATTTTAGTTTAGTATTTCAAGTCCTCAGGGAACATCAACTCTTTGCTAAATATAGTAAGTGTGAATTTTGGTTGAGATCAGTTGCTTTTCCTTGTCACTTTATCTCAAGTGAGGGTATAGAGGTCGATCCTAAGAAAGAAAAAGCGGTTAAGAATTACCCAACACCTTTGACTCCAACAGATATTAGAAGTTTGTTGGGCCTAGGAAGGTATTATAGGAGGTTTGTTGATAGTTTACATCTATTGCTTCTCCTTTTACAACACTAACTCAAAATAAGGTTAAGTTTGAGTGGTTGGAGGCTTGTGAAAGAAGTTCCGAAGAGTTGAATGATAAGCTTACCTCGGTTCCGGTGTTGACCTAAATGGAGGGTATCAAAGGAAATGTGGTGTATTGTGACGCTTCTCGAGTAGGTTTGGGTTGTGTCCTCATGCAACATGGTAAGGTGATAGCTTATGCATCTAAAAAACTCAAGGTGCATAAGAAGAACTATCCAACTGATGATCTTGAATTAGCGGCCTTAGTGTTTGCTTTGAAAATATGGAGGCATTACCTATATGATGTTCATGTGGATGTATTTACCGACCACAAGAGTCTTCAATATGTGTTCACTCAAAAGGAATTGAATCTCCAACAAATAAGGTGGTTGAACTCTTGAAAGATTATGACATGAGTGTCCTCTACCACCCTGGCAAGGTCAACATGGTTGTGGATGCTTTGAGTCGAATGACCATGGGTAGTGTGTCTCATGTTAAAGAGGGTAAGGAAGAGTTAGTGAATGATGTTAATAGATTATCCCGGTCGCGTGTTTGGTTAGAAGATTCTTCAAAAAGAGGTTTCATGGTTCATCGTAACTCTGACTCATCTTTAGTGGTTGAGGTGAAGTCTAAGCAACATCTTGACCCTCTATTGATGGAGTTGAAGGAATCGATACTTAGTAGGATCAATAATTCATTCTCCCAATAGGGCGATGGGGTACTTAGGTACCAAGGTAGATTGTGTGTACCTGATGTTGATGACTTGAGAAGACAAATTTTGGAATAAGCTCATGGTTCCCGATATTCTGTTCATCTGGGTGCAACAAAAATGTATCGTGAATTTCAAGAGGTCTATTGGTGGAACTATTTTAAGAGGGATATAGCGGAGTTTGTGGCTAAATATCCTAATTGTTAACAAGTTAAGGCCGAACATCAAAGACCAAGACGGTTAACTCAAGTAATAGACGTCCCTACTTGGAAATGGAAAGATATCAATATGGAACTCGTTGTAGGTTTTCCCCGTACACGGAGGCATAATGATTCCGTATGGGTTATTGTTGATAGATTGACGAAATCTGCCAATTTTATCCCCATAGAATCTACTTATTCGGCGGAAGAATACGCTAGATTGTACCTTAATGAGATTGTGAGTTATCATGGAATCCCTTTGTCCATCATCTCGGATAGAAGGTGCCCAATTCACTTCTCATTTTTGGAGGTCTTTCCAAAAGGGGATAGGTACTCAAGTGAATCTTAGTACCGCTTTTCATCCTCAAGCAAATGTCCAAACAGAACGCATTTTCCAAACCCTAGAAGATATGTTATGGGCTTACGTCATTGACTTCAAGGGTGTCACGACCGGGGAGCACCCCCTAGATATAACCGGCGTCGTCGTTCTCGGAGAGGACTTGTACAATCCCATAGAATTCGCCATATCCAACTAACTAATAAAGTCACTTAACTTAAAACATGGCAGTCACTAGGCCCTTCAATCGACGACACCCCGTCCACAATCCGTCAACTGGACCATGGACCATCCTACTGGTCCCTGATTTGGGATAGAGAGTGATCTTTATGGACATTTTGGTACAATGAATAAGTGTCTACCACGAATCCATTGACGGAGCGTCAATCAAACGATGGCTCGTCATTTGGCTCGTTGATGCACACTGTCCCAAATGGCAGTTTTGGGTCAAATGGAAGGGTCGTCTCCAACGACCCTTAAGGTGGTCCTTGGGAAGTCGTACCCGGACGTTTTGACCCTAAACGGACTCCTTTATATATTTAACACCTTTATACCAATTTTCACTATATTTCAACTCTTAAAACCCCACGAAACATGCCAAGGCACACTAGTGCATATTTCACAATTCTCTACACGTCATAGTTGTTTCTTAATGTTTTGACTCTAACACTTCCTAATTAGTTCAAATACATAATTTTAGGCTTATAAATAGTGTTTCAAGTCTTAGTTCGTCATGTGAGGCTCTAGACCAAGTCATGGACTTTTGGAGTGTTACACATCCCCCCCAGGAACATTCGGACCGGAATGACATTAAAGATCTCTTTGTAGGGGAAATTAGAAGACTCAATACTAGCAGCCCAACCAACAATATACAATCATCATGAGTCGCAACTCACAGGAGTAATTCACAACTCCATTTCAGCACATAAACATGGCATTCACACATAGCATCTTAAATCATAATTTACCACATATATGAGCTCAACATCCCAACATGAGGAACTACCTTCTCAATATCAACATGAGCTCAACATGATCATCAAGAGTCACATGCGCCACTATTTTTTCAAAACACATTAACATGCTCAATATCATTTCACAAAGGCAACTATACACAAAACACAAATAAGTGCAAGTTAAGCAAAAGAGCATTTTTACATGAAAACTCATTCTAGCCTGAACCTTTATCATAATTATGCACATTTTAGCAAAGCAAGACAAATTCAACATTATTCATTATTTTGAAGAGGATTATTACTAGCCTCAACTTTTTCTAGAACTTTGAGGAAAAAGGAGAGGATAATGGGACTTCATGTTGTCCTCGTCCTCCCATGTTTCTCCCTCAACTAGGTGGTTTCTCCAAGTGTTTTGGATGGTGAGAGGCGACAAAAGGCGACAAGGTACTACCTCGCCACGCGGAGAGGCGAGCGGAGAGGCGCTTGCCTTTTTGAATCAAGGCGCCAATTAATATTAAAAATTAAAAATATTTAATTGCATATATAAATATCAAAAGATCTTAATATCAATAATACATATTAGCAAATATTAAATTCAAAAACCAATAGTAGATACTAAAAAGTCTAAAACTTTAAAAACCAAACAATTCAAAATACAATACTAAATTTTTCAAAGTCTATTTTTCTTCAAAACTATCCAACTCTTGAAGATCAAAGTCCTCTACATCATTATATTAATATTCATCTTCTTCCTCCTCGTATTCTTCAGCAATTAGTGTTCGAGTCCTACTTGAAGTTGAACTTGTAGATATAGTTTCTACTCCTTTGCCCTTGTAAAGTGCTATTGATCTTGAAAAAAGTCCCCTACGATGATAGATACTCTCATCCGCTCCAATTGTCGTAGAAACACTACCCCAAGTAAGATCATCATCCTCGTATACTAGCTCATCATCTTGATCTCGGGGCATCCAACTAACCATTTATTTGAATCATCAATGTTATCCAAGCGAATTGGATCAATAAGATTACGGGCATCATAACGACGTTTCAATGTTCTATTGCATTTATTGTATATTAGATCACTAAGACGCGATAGTGCAACCCTATTCCTCTTTTTGAAATGTATTTATTGTGCACTCCGATTTTGCTCACATCCAGATGAGCTACAAGTTAGGCTTAATACTTCATAACAAACTTTTGCAAGTTTGGTGTTTCACTACCAAATAGTGACCACCATATAACTATAATAAAATAAATTTAAAGGTTAATGAGTATAAATAAGTCAAATAATTTAAGTATAATCTAAACCAACCCCCTTACCCAGTGACCTTGTGTCTCTATATCTTTTATACGGACCACAACCAAATAATCCATTCACCAAAGCTCAGCGACTTGTGAATATTATATTATTGTATCATGGACCAACTTCTCAACACATGCATAATACTCAGTCCACAGAGTCTGTAGTATAGTTCCCTCTTCTTAAGCTTTATAATATAATCCTGGGTTTATAACATGACTTGCAGCATGCAAAGGCCTATGGAGTTGGTCTTACCACCTTGCATCAATAATTTCAAACACTTTCTCATATTTCTTCTTAACATCATGAAAACTTCATGCAATAGTTTCTTTGGCTCTATCCATTGCTTATTAAATATAACCCATTGGTAGTTTTTTCTCCCCATCCACCAAACGAAGAACTTTTGTCAAAGGGCTATAAATTGTAAGTGCTCGAACAACATCATTCCAAAAGTGGATAGAAATAATAAGATTGACAACTTCTTTCCCCAAAGTTTCCTTTGAAAATTTACTTGAATTCCATTTGGTTGAGAGGACTAAAGTTCTCAAGTTTTTCTTTGTATGTACATAGGTCTCAAAGTTAAGAAGGCCATTTCAAATCTTGTCTTGGCCGGTTTCATCAAATTTCTTTCCTTGGTGAATTTTCTCATCAAGTTCAAGAACAATGGTCTTTGACTAATGTAAGAATGGATTCTGATGGACTTCTTAAAAACTGTTACAAAAAGATTATATTTATTAATTAGTAGCTAAGGAATTAGTGACTATAATAAAGGATAGGTTGAGAGGAGAGTGAGATAACCGGAAGCATATATCTTAACCTTGAACATGTCACCAAATATCAAGTTGATGCAATGAGCGGTACATAGAGTCCAACAAATGTGTGGGTATGCACCCATCATCATATTTCCCGCTTTAACATTCTCACTAGAATTATCAGTGATAATTTGTACAACATTTTCTGGTCCAATTCTTTCAATACTGCTTTCAAATAACTTGTACATTTTGGTGGAATCGGTAGATTCATTGCCAACAGAACCAAGAAATACACAACTGATTGAAGAATTCACCACAATATTGATGATCATTTTACCATTTCGTGTCGTCCATTTGTCCATCATAATTGAACATCCAAACTTTGTCTATTGCACTTTATGCTCATCAACAATTTTTTCTATTTTCTCCACCTCTTTTTTTAGGTGACTGACTCTAACTACATGGAATGTAGGAAGCTCATCCCGGGGCCATGTTGTCCTATAGCCTCAATAAATTTATCAAATGATTTGTGATTGACACTATCAAAAGGGATCCCCGCATCATACGTCCAAATTGCAAAAGCACTTACCACACACTCTCTTAGAATTTTCTTTGTTTTGTCAATTCCTCCTCCTTTTCAAGGCCTCCATTTTGTGTTGATTTCTGCAAAAAATAGAGATTCATATGGCCTTTCATCACATTCCGAGTGGTGGATGATGCACCTCCACGGGAAGATATCTTTTGAGTTTTGGAGGGAGGCATCATTTTCGCATAATCATCTATTTCATCAAGATCATCAATATCAATATATTCTATAGCTGCCTCCCTTGAAATTTGGAATTATTAGCGATCTTATTTTGCATATAAGCCCTCACTTCTTCTCTAATCTCCGACAGACAAGTGATACATTGTTTAACATTCTTAAAACCATCCACTAAATGTTGCTTGTGTTGAGTTATTCCACCATTAAATGTACACCCACAGAAGTTACAATCAATCGAACCTTTGGTTACTTCTTGAGTACTATAATTCCATCCAATATCCCTCTTTTTGATAGCATCCGCCATTGAATTCAGTCAATTCACTGTTTATGGACAAAGGAATAAATAATTATTGAAAAAAGAATTTTTAAAAAAAAATTGTGAAGGCGGTAAGCATTGAACAGTGAACGAGGGATAAAATAGAGTGAAGGAGGAAATAGACGAAAAAACAGAGTAGTAGCTATTGTATCTCAAAATTCAAAAAAACAGACGAAAGAGAAATAAAGAAGTAGAGTTTGTAGAGAACTGAAGAAGAAGAAAAAGAACTGAAAAAAAAGAAAAATAAAGAGGTATACGATATATCTGGGTTTTGGCGGCTGGCAGCAACTCGAGAGGAAGAGACGAAGATGAGTAGCAACTCGAGAAGAAGAGACAAAGAAGATTAGCAACTCGAGAGGAAGACTGGAAGAGACGAAGAGGAGTAGCGAGTAATGAGGTGGAGCCGTGGATAAGAGAAAACACGATTTTTTCTAATTTCAGTTTGAAAATAGAAAAAGAAACCCTAATTTTGACAATATTATTAAGTTAAATATTTTTTAAAAAAATCAAAATAGCGTCGCTATTTATGTTGCCATCAGATCGCCTTTGGTCGCCTATTTGAACTAGCCTCTTCTCATTGAAGAATTGCTCGCCTCGCCTAGCCATATCTCCTTTGGCGAATGGCACTAGCCATTCAGAATGTTGGTTTCTCCATAGGACTTTTACAGAGATCACCTCTTTGTTCCTCAACTTCTTGAATTGTCAATCTAGTATTTCAACCGAAACCTCGTCATAGGAAAGGTTCTCATCCACACCTAAAAATTAATAAGGAGAATGGATACGGCGTCGCAAATACACTTCTTAAGCATAGATATATGAAATACCGGATGAATCGAAGCTAGTTCACTAGGTAACTTCAACTCATATGCAACTTTTTCGACCCATTGTAAGACCTCATAAGGACCCACATACCGGGGACTTAGCTTTCCCTTGTTACCAAATCTCATCATCCCTTTCATAGGGGAAATTTTCAAATACACCATATCCCCTTCTTCAAACTCAAGATCTATTCTTCTACTGTCGGCATAGGATTTTTGCTAAAAATAGGTTTTTTTCAACCTATTTCTTATCATCCAAACCTTCTCTAAAGATTCATAGATTATTTTGGGACCAAGGAGTGAAGACTGACAAACCTCAAACCACCCAACTAGAGACCTACATCGCCTGCCATAGAGTTCTTCAAAAGGTGCCATGGAAATACTCGAATAGTACCTATTATTATAGGAGAACTCAATCAACGGTAGGTGATTGTCCCAATTTCATTTGAAATCTATATTACAAGCTCTTAACATATCTTCTTGGGTTTGAATAGTATGCTCTGCTTGGCCATCTGTTTGAGGATGAAAAGCGCTGATAAGCTTCACTTGAGTACCCAACCTTTTTTGGAAAGACCTCCAAACAAGAGAAGTGAATTGAGACCCTCTATCCGATATAATGGACAAAGGGACCCCATGTAGGCTCACAATCTTATTAATGTATATCCTTGCGTAATCCTCTGCCAAATAAGTAGACTTGATGGGGATAAATGCACGGATTTTTTCTACCTATCCACAATAACCCAGATTGAGTCGGTTTGCCTCCGGGTTTAAGGCAACCAAACAACAAAGTCCATATTTATTTTTTCCCACTTCTAAGGAGAAACATACATTACTTGGGTTAGACCACTCGACTTTAGATGCTCGGCTTTAATGTGTTGGCAATTTGGACACTAAGCTACAATTTCTGCTATATCCCTCTTCAAACCATCTCATCAATATCCCTCTCTAAGATTACGATACATTTTGGTGGCACCCGAATTAATAGAGTATCACAAACCATGAGCTTCATCGAAAAATGTCCCCCTCAAATTATCAACATCCGGCACACATAATCTACCTTGGTACCTTAGCACACCATCCCCCCTTGGCAGAATGACTCATTAAACTTGCTAAGTACCCATTTCTTCAACTGCATCAATAGCGTATCAAGATGTTGCTTAGACTTAACCTCTACCACTAAATATTACTTGGAGTTGTGATGGACCATAAAGCCACCATTTGGAGAATCTTCCAACCGAACACCTAACCGAGCCAATCTATGAACATCTTTCACTATTTTCACGTAATGCCTCCATATTTTCAAGGCAAACACTACGGCTGCTAATTCAAGATCATGAGTTATATTGTCACACCCAGGATTGCATACCTCAGATGATACCAACATCGTTGTCCTCTCAAAGGACTCAGACAAGCCATTAGTATTCGTCATAACGTGTGATCAGTAAAAAATGCGGAAAATTAAAACTTTTATATTCTATTTGAAGTATACTTAGACTTCATACTTATCATTCATAAACCATACGATATTATAAGAAATTTGTCTCAAATATATAAGACCATCTAAGAGTACAATTCTGGACTTAGCCAATAAATAGTCAATATGCCATACAAGCCTTAATACAAAAGAATCCAAGAAACATGATGGAAATAGGATATTCCTAATATCTACTAAATTCTTCATAAGTTGGAATATAATTGATAGCGTCCCGAACATGAGGACCTACCAAGACTTGGAGAAAGAGTTCCGAGCTTCATCAAATCGACCTCCTTAAACTTCAATGGCTGGAACCTACAGTTGTAGTAATATAAAGTAATAGGGTTAGTACGCCACATGTAATAAGTATGGGTAAATGCACATAACACTTAAGGACATGCATGAAAAAGTATCATTCATAATATCTTTAGAAAATGTGCTAAGCCATGTGAACGTTTTTAATGCATATACTATCGAACATATACAAGTCAAGGATTCCATCACATGAAGCATGATCATAATTAAAGACATATTATCATAGTCATGTTAACTTTTTCATATCCAATAGTTCATATAACATATCATACAAAACACTTACCAATGATTCCATCCCCAACCTACAAGTTCAATGGTCATGTGAAGCTTCATAACCCCACACAACCACGTAGATAAGATAGGAGACCATGAGTAAAGCTTTGATTCATATAACTTCTAACATAAGTAGTCATCACTTCATTTAACAATACAACTGAATAACATATCCATCATAAAGACCAACATCATATAAGAGTAACATCATGTATCATAAACATATACCTTTCAAGTTATCATATTACATAAGAACAATATCCTAGGACTTCCCTTAGAGTCAACTTGTGCAATGTCTAGGTAGAGTCCCATACCCCTACCTATACTAGGTAGACTCCTCAAGTTACATGAGGGAACATTATCCTTAACCGATATAGACCATTTGAGATAAGCATGGAATCTAATGTCATAAGCACCCACACCGAAACAAGCTGGTCTACCGTCCAAAGTATAACCAAACTTGAAATAACTTTCTAAGTGGATCCACCAACTAGTATCCTTTGGTGGCAACATATTTCAAGAACTCGGAGATGCATTAGATACTCATAGTTTCACATTACATGGAAGCCTCAATATCATGAGAGTCATTGTGAAGCTACCTTCCAACTAGGGAAGGGACTCATATCTAGTTCATCGGTTCTTAGCTTAAGTCCCTTTCTTGAATTACCTTTAAGTTTTATTTTTATAATAACTTATTATAGGTCATAGGAGATTAAATCCTTGTATATACATGATCATGAGGTCTTTATGATTAGATAAGAATTTCCTTTCATCATAACCCTTCGTATGTGAGATTACTATAACATAGTCATCTTGTGTAAAGCATACAAGAGAATATCATAACTTGCATTTATCGTGTTCTTTTCATGATCTCACAAATAAAATGTTCATATACTAGTATATCCACATAGCAACATAATAAATACTTTCACAACATATCATCATGATTTATAGGCTAACATAAACATTGTAGAGTAATCACAACTTTAGAAGACTTACCTCTAGCTTTCAAGAACCTTATTCAAGAACTTACGTTCATTTTACGACATTCATAACCATAACATAGTGAAATACTCAATATCATAATCAAGAACAACACTTAAAATCATATACAAGATCAATGCATAATGTCGGGTAAAGGATAAGGGTCATTTAAGAGTTCATTCTAGTCTTAGTTCCAATACCTACGTGTTCATATTGTCAAATAGTAGAAACAATCATATAAAACCATTATGTAATATCAACATACTCATCAAAGCTTATGGAATAGACAATAGAAAACACTTACTTTTAATTGAACATCATAAATCTAGGGTTAGGAAGAAAATCCATTTCGTAGAGTAAAACCCTAATATTTGAAGTTCTTGAAAACTTATCTTTGAAAGGACATCTTGGGAAAAGGATTCCCAAGAGTGAAAAACCCATACTTTATAGATGAAGAATCCATGAAATTTGGATGAAGAACTTGAAGTCTTTGTCTTCTTCCTTAAGCTCTTCTTGTTCTTCAATGGAGTTTGAAAAAGAGATCCTTTTTTTTTTTGAAAGATGAGAGAAAACTTGTTTGAATCTGATTTGGACGTGTAAAAGTGGTCTAAAACTGACCTACCATCAATATATAGTTGTCCTATAAATTACCCGAAAGACCCTCCACTTAAATGGGTCTTTTTAATAAGTTAAATTACCAAAAATACGACTTTATCAATTCTGGGAAGTAGCTACACATCGCGGGGCCAAATCCCATCGTTTTTATTGAATTTTGAGTTGAGGCAGTGAGGTGCATATCAGCCTTGCGTCGTGAGGCTTCCTCTCAAATCTTGAGGCATAATACCTCTTGTTCCTTGCGCGTCGCGCACCAGACCTCCACATTTAGCCTACTCGCAGGCTGCCACGCAGCCTGCCCACACATGTTTGGATCCTCCCCATGGAACCTTCTGGTGGTCCTTGGGTTGTCGTTGCCGGACGTTTGGACCCTTTGTACTACATAATACCTACCAAAGGTCTAATTAGAATGTTTGGACATCATTTTACACCTCTAAACGATGACCAAACATGGGGCCTTAAACTAGTTCAAATTAGCTAGTTTCCGGACGTCAAGGTCTTTCTTAGTCGTTTTGGCTCTAACCTTTTCCAAATGAGTTTATTACATTAATATAGGTCTGGAAACATCATTTTAAACATTATTTAATAGATTAATCTTTACTCTAAGTCATGGCATTTCCGAGTGTTACATAGATAATTCTTCTCATGCACCTTGAGTTGTCTAGAGGCATAGTCTATCACCTTACCATGTTGCGAATAAAACAACCCAAACCTACTCAGTAATCATTACAATACACCACAAAACCCTTGGTAACCTCCGGTAAGGTCAACACTGGAGCAGATGTAAGCCTATCTTTCAATACTTGGAAGCTTCTTTCACAAGCGCTTGACCACTCAAACTTAACACACTTTTGGGTCAAGGTAGTCAAAGGAGAAGCAATGGATTCAAACAAAACCACAAAACTCCTATAATAACCGGCTAAACCCAAGAAACTTCTAATGTCAGTTGGATTCAAAGGTATAGGCAAATGCTTAACCACTTCGGTTTTTTTTTTATCGACCTTGATACCCTCATTTGAGATAATATGACCAAGAAATGCCACCGATCTCAAAATTCAGACTTACTATACATGGAAAAGATGTTTGTTCAAGGCTTGCAATACGACCCTCAAATAGTCTATGTGCTTATCCTCACTCTTTGAATATACCAAGATATCATCAATTAAGACAATCACAAAGGCATCAAAGTAATTCCGGAACACTCTATTCATAAGGTCCATAAAAGTCGTTGGGGTATTAGTGAGACCAAAAGACATCACTAGGAACTTATAATGACCATACCTAGTTCGGAATGTGATTTTAGGTACATCCTCACCTCTCACCTGAAGTTGGTGATACTCCGACCTCAAGTCAACCTTAGAAAATTAGCTTGCCCCTTGGAGTTGATCAAACAAGTCGTTAATCCGAGAGAGAGGATACTTGTTCTTAATGGTGAACTTATTAAGTTGACGATAATCAATGCATATCCTAAGGGACCCATCCTTCTTCTTTACAAAAAACACCAGATCTCCCCTTAGAGAAATAATAGGTTGTATGAAACCCTTATCTAATAAGTCTTTGAGTTGAAGTTAGAGCTCTTTCAACTCCGCCAAAGCCATCCAGTAAGGAGGTGTTGAAATAGGATTTGTATCCATTAATAAGTCAATACCAAAGTCTATTTTCCTTTCAGGGGGAATTCTGGGCCATTCATCGGGAAAGAATTCTGAAAAATCCTTCACTATGGGGACCGACTCTAAAGGAGGAATGTCGGACTCAAGATCCTTAACAATTACAATATGGTATAGACACCCCTTAGATATAATTTTACAAGTCTTTAACAAGAAATGATATGACCTCTAAGGATTGAGTTATACCCCTTCCACTTTAAGACGGGTTCATTAGGAAAATTGAACTTAACTACCCTCGTTCTACAATCAGTTGAAGCAAAACAAGCATGCAACCAATCCATTCCCAAAATGACATCAAAATCAACCATATCAAGTTCTACCGAATCCGCCCATGTAACTCTATTGTGTAAGGATATAGGACAACTCCTAAAGACTCTTCTAGCCACAACAGAGTCACCCACCGGGGTTGTAGCAGAAAATGGTTCAATTAAAAAATTGGGTAGAACATCAAACTTTTTATCTACTAGAGGAGTTACAAATGATTAAGTAGCACTAGATCAAATAAAACATAAACATCAATAGAGAAGACTTGTAACATGTCGGTGACCACATTAAGAGATTCCTCTTGGTCACCCCTAGAGTGAAAATCATAGAAGCGGTCCTCTTTGGGGCATCTAAACTAGGACTGCTTGCTTGAGATTCACCACTCCCCTTCTCTTTACTCCTCACATTAGGACAATCCCTCACTTTATGGCCCTCCTTTCCACAATCAAAATAATTTCCTGTTCCCACCAAGCATTTACCCCTATGCTTCTTACCTCACTTGGCACAAGTAGGTTTGTCACTTGGTGAATTTCCATTTTTTCCCTTTTGGGGCATAGGTTTAGTCTTAGGAAATGGGAAGGGACTTGGTTAGAGACCCTCTTCTTGAACCTAGGTTTGTCTTGAATCTCAAGACTTCCCTTGGAAGTACCTCCCTCAAAAGACTTGGCCATCTTAAACTCCCTATTGTTCTTCTTGAGTCTAGTCTCCCAAACTTGTTGTGAATGTACCATCAATCGAGAAATATCCATATTGTCATGTAGCATCACTGAACGACACTCTTCAACTAGATCATCAGACACTCCCATTACAAAGTTGCTCATCTCATCCGTACGATAAGATACCAAAAAAGGAGCATACTTCGACAATTTAGTGAACTTCAAGGAGTACTCTTGCACACTCATACCTCCTTGACCAAGGTTGATGAGCTCTTCCACTTTCACCTCCCTTTTATCCCTTGGAAAGAACCGATCAAGGAAATCCCTTCTAAACACCTCCCAAGTTATAGGACCCGCTCTCAAAGCCCGATTATCTCTTTATTGGGTATACCATATTTGAGCTACATCCTTTAGTTGATAGGAGGTTAGCTCGGCCTTCTCATTGGAACTCACCCCCATATCATATAGGATCTTATAGACCTCATCAAGAAAGTCTTAGGTGTATTCATTCACCTTTGATCCAAAGAACATCGAAGGGTTCATTCTTGTAAAGTCCCTTACGCGAGAAGCCATGGTACTAGCATTTTGTTGAACAGGGGATCCAACCACCCGGTTTGCTTGAGCCATCATGGCTTGTGATTGAGTAGCTACCGCTTGATCTTGGGCAGTCATAGCTTGAGCCAAGCTTAGAAAATCCGACCTTATCTCTCCATCCATCATAGGTGGAGAAATGACCAGAGCTTGGTCGTGAGGAGGAGCTTGATTGCCTTGTGGAAGAGCTTGGTTCTCTTGGGGAGGAGCTCCGGCATTAACAATCTCTTCTTCGACTCATCTTGTGGCTTTCCTTCTAGTAGTCATAACCTATAACTACAATAAAAGGGTTAGAAGAAAAGGACACATAGAGCTACCACTCTTGAGGCACGACTTTCAAGATTACAAAAAAGGTGAGAATTCCTAAGAATCACATAGTCTCCATTCATAAGTGTGGCGCGCTTCACACCCATGAACAAGATCCTACGTAGACGTGGTTTAGTAAGAATCAATCCTAAGACACTGATACCAAATTTTACACGACTGGGGAGCACCCTCTAGACGTAATCGACGTCGTCGTCCTCGGAGAGGACTTGAACAAGCCCTTAACATTCGTCATAACATATCATATGTCAAAAATGCATAAAATATGAAACGTTTACATAGTGAGGTATACATAGACCTCTCATATATCATATATGGAGTTTACATATCCTCCCCGCTTAGTGAAGATTACATAGGCTTCTCGTTTAGTCAACATAATCAATACATAAAACTTAATCTAATAATTTATCTCTCATTAAACCATCTAAAGCGAAATATGACATCCTGGCATAGCCCTTATAAAAGTACATATTGCCACATATGGCTTACAACAAATGTCTTCAAGATTAGGAAACAAATGAATGTCTTTAGACAATAGCAGTACTACTAAGGTAGAGCAAATGTCACCATTATCGGACATTTAGGACCTACCAAGCACTTGGGGAAAAGTCCAAGTCTAGAGTAGAAACACAAAGGGATCATGAAGTAACTCACAAAGAACATGAAAACTGAAGACATGGATCATACAAGTGACAATATCTTGAAAATCCTCTTGTTCATAGAGACTAGTGATAATATAAAGACAGGTTTGTCTCCATCTTCCCCTAAAGTAGCTCATTTAGATGCATCTGTATTTGATGAAGAAGTTGAAGAATAATGGGCTATATTTCCCTCATTATCATTTATCTGTATGTCCTTAGGATACTCTATTATAAAATGAATGTTATGGCCAAAATTGATGCAACTAATAGATCCATCACAACACACCCCTGAGTATCTCAAACCACACTAAGAACATGCAGGATTTTTAGTACCCCTTTGTGCGTCACTTCCTTGTGAATGCACAAGTGTAGATCTGATGTTTCTCATAATACTAACTATTGTACACACATTGCTTTTTTGTGCAGGTGCACTAGCAGATGATGGAGCAGTTCCTTTCTGTTCCTATTAAAAAGAAGACAAAATCACAGTATCCCCTTGCTTCCCGGACTCGTTCATTAAGTCATAGCCCTCTTATTCTTGAACAATTCTTTATCCCTTAGCTTTTCCTTCCAACTTATAGAACAGGGATTATCAGCCTTATTAACCCATGTTATCTATTAACATTGCAATATCACTTTTCTTACTCGATATACAAGACAAACCAACTACAAACAAGTTCATTCTATTCATCGTGTAAATAACCATCTCTTAGATTCTATTAGATCATGGGGAAAGAAACTCCCTAAGAAAGGCCTCCTCAAATAAAGCTCATCTCACAATCGGTTACAAGTAAGCACGCGGTATAAAGAAACTTTTTGCAGATAAACTCTAACATACGAAATGAGTATGAAAAAAGTGAGGAATTTCCTAATTTTGCACCCTCCTAAAATAACAAGGATTTTACATAGAGGACTTCATAGACTCCCTAGGACTGTTGAACTCTGAGCTCTGATACCAAGTTTTTCATGTTCTAAGCCTACACCTTGGATGTGTCTAGCACTCGAAGACTGTATCTAGCCTCGAGCTCACCCTTGGTCTGGCTTACTTACTCAGTGAAAGACTTAACCACAAGACAAATAACTCAAGAAATAACTAAAAGAAATCACTTAGCCAAAATAACAACTCAAGTCTAAATCAATTACAAGTGAAAGAAAAAAGTAACAAATAATACTATATTTCTATTAAGCCTTTAAAGAAAGGGAATTTTTGGACAGGACCCCTATAATACTAACAACTGAAAATTAAAAACAATAAATGAGTAATAAACATGTCCATAAGAATGTAGGGAGGCTTACCAAATGACTCTGAGGTTGCTCATTGGATAAATGGTATGTCGAATGTTGATCCTCTTACCTGTGGTGCATCATAAGATGATGAAGACCAATTGGAATCAGTATATTGAATGTACAAGTATACTAGTTGGAATGCTACAAAAAACTGAAGCTTGAAAATAGTAAGAAGGAACACTTACCTTGTCTGCTAAACTCATGAATAACTTAAATCAACATAAAGAAATAAGACACATACAATATATTTAATGCTTGTAAAACAGTGTAAACACCTTAGTTCATTAAAGAAATGCAGTAACAAACTTATTCTTTACTTTTAAGATAAAGTATCCTAATTTCTATGAGAGATTCGTTAACCAAAAACAACGATTATGAGCCTAAGTGTTGATACAACGTCTTTCCCATGCTTCCTGAACATTCCTGTACTTTTCCGTTGCTTAAAACTGCTTAAATTAGTGGATCCACTAGCTTAACTTAAGTGACCATCTATAGAGTATGATCATTTAACATCCATAATGGCTACATATTTATGGAAACTTCAGTTAATATGAAATCACATCACCATATTAATGCTTAATACTACTCCCAAAAGTATACTTAGCTCATATGTACAAAACAACTTCTTTCTTTGGGTTGATATGATTACTCAACACTTAAAATGTCTCTTAGAATCGATGTTGCTTTTTCTTGTTCAATATTATTTTGAGAAATCTCAGCTTCCTCTTATCATAAATGTGAAAACATTTATGAAATATTTGGGAATACTTAGTTCCCTTATAATATTTGAGAAATGAACTCAATTTTTTACTCCTTACTTACCTTGAAACTCGAGCATTAAAAACAAAGTTAGAACCTTTGTAAAGACTCTTGAAAATTGTTAAGAACTTTTCTTTGACTTGTTTTTTAACTTCTAGACTCGACTCTTAACTTCTTTGACTTTGCTCTTAACTTTCGTTGAATTGGATTATGGATTCAAGGTTCATGATCTCATGTTTATGGATGATTAAATGATGTTTATATGTACCTTAGAGAGTTGGAATAAACTAAGAAACACAAGTACATCACATAGGAACTATTATGAAAATTAGGGAAAGAATGGGCGAATTGGCATCCCTAGCGCTCTGAGAGGCGTGGGACCCCAACCTCATATTACATATTACAGGCTGGGGTTCTCTGGATGTCGCGGATCTCAAAGGACCTACGAACATAGATTTTTCTTTGGGGCTTTGAGAGGCACCGCGCCCCAACCCCCATACCCATGTGTTCTCGACTTTTCTCTTCTGCTTTCCATCTCTAGACCCCCCTAAATTCCATGGTTGTTTAACCAAAACACTTAGGATCATTAGTACTATCAATATACAATATATTGAACCCAAATTACACTTCAAAATATGAATGAGAACTTCAACAACACAACCATCAAGAATTTAATAAAAAGTTCAACAATGTTCTTCAAGAGCTCACTTTCTGAACATTTAAATAGCCTAGATTTGTTGAATTTAAATGAGATTGATGTGTAGATGAACTAAACCAACAATATGTGATCTCACGTACCTTGTAGAGATCACCCCTGACGAATGGCACTCACAAAACTTGAACGTCCTCGGCAATTTCTTGATTTCTCTCCTCCTTTCTTTTCTTTTCTCTCTTCTCCAAGCCCCAAAGAAACTTATCCTTTTACTAATTGAGCAAAGTCTTATTTTACCCAATAAATCCCCAAAAGCTAAATAGGAAATTTAATTAAGGAAAAGATTAGTTTGTCTTTCCATAATTCGGATTTGGGTTTTCCTTAATCCAATAGACCAACTTCCAGAAGGCATAACTCACTCATACAATGTCTAAATCACGCAAACTCATTTCCGATCACATTTGGAAGTTTATAGTCGTTTTAAGTTGACCAAAGCACACTTTTAAATTAGGAAAATTTTATAGACTTTCTTATTCTTTCCAAAAACAAGCATTTTCAGATTTTAAACTCTTTTACAAGTTCTTTCTAGTTGCGAGATATTACATTCATATTAAATTTTTTTATATAATTAGGCATATCGGAACCAAATCCTCGTGAAATTCCTTTACATCTGTTTAACCCAGCAAAACAATGTGCTTTCCATTCAGGCACGTTAGTCACACTAGCGATGTGTGTCAATGTTTGAAAGAAGAGATCCAAAAAATCTATTGAATAGAGGAATGATCATTAAAAGGCATGTAATTTGCCATAAGTTTTTTTGGCATTAACTTTCATCTGTCATGCCGACGGCAAGTCATAATCAAGTAATTTATCCACAAAGTGTCACTTCAACTCCCCCTAACAGTCAAGCAACTGTTTTGTCAAGAATTATTGTATTAAATTTACCTTTTCAAGCATCTTCTGCAGGATATTATGATCTAATTAAAAAGAGTGCCAAGAATGGTTTCTTTCAGAGCAACCATTAGGCGTACAAGGAGGTTTCTCGAAAGATCACTTTTCAGGGGCACAGAGATGAACAATTAGTTTTTGTGTACCATCTTTTGAAAATATTTAAATTTTTTTGCGCTTAAATGATCATTTATTATTATTTTTTTGAATTTATTTTTATGTATGGGAACCTAGTGTCACTTCCGGATTTACCCCCTAGACGTAACCAACGGCGTCGTCCTCATTGAGGATTAAGACTAGCCTCTTAGTTTAATCATTACATTCATATGTCAAATTTAGCGAAAAATTTAAAACTTTTCATTACTTCTACTTGGAGGTTACTGATAGACCCTTCGTATAGGAATGTTATATAGCCTTCTACTCTTATTGCACACAAACACACACACACACACACACACAAATAAACACACACACACACATTATATATATATATATATATATATATATATGTATATATATATATTCTAGAAAATAGTCTTCAAAGATTGTCTCATCTCATAAATAACTAACACGATTAGCAATTTGGGCATAGCCCATACATTAACGTAAAGAAAGCCATATATAGGCTTTATATAATCCGTACTCAAATAAAAAGATATAGAATGTAAGAGCCTTAAATATTAAACAACATAAGATCGATATTGGCACTGCCCTTGGAAAATGAGGACCTACCCTACTTGCATGATCAAAGATCCAAGCTTTCTTCAAGTCTCCTTCCAAAATACTTCAACTGTCGGAACCTAAAATATTGGGGGGAAAGGAAGAAATGGGGTTAGTACACCACTTGTACTAAGTATTAAACCATATGCGCATATACTTTTAAATCATGACAAAGAAAAGGAAATTTCATGAAGTATGCATTTTTTTTAAATTAATATGCACATTCAACAATACCATACCAATTATGTTTGCATATTCTTTATGTCATAGGCATGTTAATCACAATAAACATCAAATATAGTCAAGTCCATCATTCATATCATATAAGAAGATACATACTCAAGTAAATCTATCATCAAGCCATATTGTCAATAAGCATGAATAAGAGTACGTTTCATTATAAATTAAGCAAGACAATTACCATAGACCCCTATCAAGTAAACAAGTTCAATGACCAAGCAAAGCCCCATAACCTTACTCAATCAAGTAACCCAACAAGAACTATGACTAACACCCTACCTCACATAACATAGCATTTTAGGTATACATAACATCTTAATTTAACAATATAACCCAACACATCTTCATAAGTTAACTAAACAACATATAGTATAAACAATGTGAAAGTTCATCATATGCATGTCTTATAACATTATAAACATAATCATATATAAGAACCTCCTTCTAAGAATCCCCTCAAGGCTAACTAGTGCAATGCTTAGGTAAACTCTTATACCCCTACGTAGACTAAGTTAGACCCCTTAGGTTATCATAGTTAGAGTTCAATCCTTTAGTTCATTTTGTCTTTTGGGAACATCTTGCCCTAACCGACATAGACTACATTAGCTAATGTGGAATCTAGTTTCATGAAACCCTACATCGAAGGAAGGAGGACTACTTGCCAAGGTAGTACCAAAACATAAATCATAGCAACTATATGGATCAACTAGGTAGTATTTATATAGGGGGGAAACATAGTTCAAGAACTATGAGATATAGTTGGGACCCTCTTTATGCTACATACATTGTAGTCTCAAAATCTCAAGAGTACTTTAGTGCTCCTACCTTCCCTATGTGGGAAGGGACACTCCGCACTCTAACTCGGTGCTAAGCTAGAGTCCCGTTTGAAAGTTTCTTTAAGACTTAAATTATAAATCATAGCTTAGCTTAGGTCATAGGGTCTAACACTTGTATAACATTATCAACATCATATCTCAATCGGAATTGCATGAGTATAAGTCCTTTCATTAAAATTCATATATCTGTGGTTATCAGATTAGCATTTCATATCATAATAAGTCACATTGGTAGTCATCACCATCCTTGTAACATATACACCTTAATCAAACTCAAAATCATAACCAAAACATTAAAATTCAACATCATACCACCCTATTAATCTTAATACAAAGCATACTCCAATGTCACATCATGACTTAATCATAATTAACCACAATTTGAAGTAAAGGATACAGATCATAAGACTTACCAACTCTTCTTCATAATTCATCACCAAAGTCTTACATAAACTCTCATTCAACCCAATTATTGGGTGTACATCATCATAAGTCATTACTCAACATTATAACAAGGCTAGGAGAATCATTACATCACAATTCAATGCTAGATTATACTTTAAGACAAGATGCTTCGGTCAATTCGCTTTCTAACCTAGATCATCTTCTCAAGAACTAGCATGAAAGACTAAAATTCACTGTAACTTGTTAATGAATAATATAAGAAAATCATCCAATAATAATTCAATCCATAAACAAGCTAATTACACAAAATACAACCTAATTTATATCAAAATCAAACCTAGCGTTAAGGTTTAGGGGTCATCTTCTACAACCAAGACCAAACCATTAAGATAAATCATAATTGAATCAAAATAGATGTTAATCTATCGATAATATCCAAAATAAATGATAAACAAGTCAAATCATAACATCAATTTCGTATTTGATGAAAACCCACTTGAAAACTAATATTTGGAAATCAATTTTGAAGGAACCCTTTGCGAAAAAAAGGTATCAAAGGTGAATTAGATATCATACCTCAATGTTTGATGAATATTTAATGGTGATTTATTCCCTTTACATCCCCCAAATCCCTCCCCTAGATAGTCTTCAATGGTGTCTTCCAATAGAGAGAGAAAAAAAAAAGAGAATTCTCCCATATGGGGTTGGGGTCTTTATATGGGGGTTAATTAAGTTAATTATGATTCCTTAATCCCTAAATAACCACCAAAACCATTAATTAATTAATTAGAACCAACTTAAAAATGTGCAGGAAAATGGACCCTCACAGACGAGACCCCGATCAACGGTCTGTCTGTGAGTCGAAGGTCATTGTTCCCTTCCATGATACACATCCTTCATTTCTATCAGAGACTATGAAATTGGAGACCTTCAATAAATTTTCTAAGTGTTTATCGACGATTGGCAAGGAAGCCCTGTCGATCCACACATGGATCGTCGATGCCCTATCGTGGATGCACACTACCAAGGTAGTGTTTGACTCCACTTGCAAGGGTCCTCCTCCAGGGCCCTTGGTTGGTATTTCGGGAGTCGTACCCGGACGTTTCGACTAGAAATCAAATTAAACACCTATTAAATATCTTTCCACCAATTTTCACCATTGTACGACTCCTAAAAGCTAGTCAAATAGGCTAAGACACGCTAGTACCTCCTAGAAGTAGTTTCCGGACGTCATGGACGTTTTGGAACGTTTTTGTTTCTAGACTTCATAAATGACTTGTAAACATTAAAATAGGCCTTAAAACAGTGTCTAGACCTTATGAAACTTATGTTAGGCTTTAAGACACGTCTTTATTTTCAAAATGTTACACCTACACTTAAACTTATTTCCTTGGTGGATACGTAGGCCGCCAACATCAGGACTATGTCATATTAGAATAGAAATTTTAATATATTTGTTTGCATATAATTGGAACTACGTTTGACCTAATTTCCTTGGTTGATACGCAGGCAGCCTATAATAGGCCCAGTCGATTTATTATAAAATTTTAGTATTCCTCCTATTGGATTTTAGCAAAGTGTTAATGGGAAATGAGAATAGAAAAATGGAAAAGAGGGAGAACCAATTTTGGAGGAAAAATGAAAAGTCATTTGCAAAGTCCAAATAAAAAATTAATTCACCCATATTAGTAGAAGAAAGGAAATTGTTGTCCTTATATTAGGAAATATTTCCTATACCTCTTAAAGGGTTAAGAAGAAGGTTCCCCCTTGCACCATCGTTACTTGCTCGCTCGGCCTCGGCCTCGGATTCAGCTTCGACTTCAGAATCAAAATTGGAATAGATTTGACAAATGATGTCATAGATTGATAATTTTTTAGACAAATTTTATTTAATCAATTTTTCCAATCAAATAAATCATTTTAATCAATTTCTTTTCTTTTATAAATTAATTCAGAAAGTTAGTTAAATAAGAAAATTAATTTTTTGGGGCAACAGAATTTATTTGAAATTGCGCGCAATGGTAATAACGATCTTATTTCTAAAAAGTCATTATTTTTTCCCAAAAGACACATCATTTCGAAAAGTTTTAATATTTCCCAAAAGACATAAATTTTTTGGAAAAAACGGGTCTGAACAAATTTGTCAGACCAAACACATTTATTTCTTAAAATGGCTATTAAAAGGAAGTCATTTTTCATTTTTCAAATACTGAAAAAAATTTCTTATCTGCATACATTTTCTCTCATTAATAAAGTGTCGATCAAGTCAGTGTATGTATGTCTTGTTATTGTTCTTACGTTCACTGAAGTTATTGAAGTTTGAGGTACCGCTTTTTCTTTAACAGGTTAATAAGTTTTATCTTGGGAGAAATTAATTTGCAACCTCGAGCACATTGAGGGGATTAAATTTCTTAAGGAGACAGAATACTTTCTGTGGACTCGAATTTAAATGTTTTTCTGCCTCTTCATCGTGTTTCTATTTCTGTATTTTATACTAACCTTAATACATGTAGTAACAATCTTAAGAAATTTAATAGTTTTTGTATTTGAGGTTTCTAGAGATAAAAATCTTTATGGTTTTCTACTCTGTTTGAATTTTTAAAATTCATTCGTTTAACGATTAAAAGACAATAAAAACATTATCGTTAAATCAGAAATAATCTATGTAAAGATTTATTCTTTAGTGTTAGTATTTCACATACTAAAATCATCATTCATTTCTGACAGAAAAATGACTAATCAAGTGAAGTAAATGCTGCAACGGTGAGTGCTATAACAATAAGTGCTGCAACAACATCGGTTGCACACAATCGTTCAACTACTGCCTAGCACTTACTGAGAAACTTTTAAATTTTTCTTGAGTCTACTTCAAGAGATGACAGTAGAAGATTTTCTTCTATATCACTACCTTATGTCTGCAGAGGTTCATTAATAAGAATGTTCCTGTTATGTTTGATGAAACTTGTCTGAAGAACAACTTTTAGTAAAAGAAGCATGGACACACTAAGATTTTTTGTATAAAAATTATATATTCTGAGTGGGCTGCAAGATGATCTGTACAATGTGTACAGTAATGTCAAAACCTTAAAAGAACTACGCGACGCTTTATAAAAGAAGTACAAATCAGATGTCGGAATGAAGAAGTGCATTGTGGCAAACTTTTTGGACTATAAGATGATAGACGGTAAAACCGTCATCACTCAAGTTGCAGAATTGCATGTCATAATCAATGATCTCCTTGCTGAAGGTATAAATTTATTTAATGCTTATGTTGGAAATATTAAGTTTATTCCTAATACTTACATACTCTTTAATATAGGATTGATTGTGAATGATACTTTTCAAGTCTGTCATAATTGAGAAGCTACCTCAATTGTGGACGGACTTTAAAAAACTACTTGAAACATACACGCAAGGAGATAACTGTTGAAGATCTCATAGTAAAGTTGAGAATTGAAGACGATAACAAGGCTGCAGAAAAGGGGTAACGTGGTTATTCAGCAATATCTAGAGTAAATATTGTTGAAGAAGATTGATATGCTCAAACATACTTCTCATATAAGAAGTAAAGCGGCCGTGTCAAGTAAATAACCAAACTAATGAGGTTGGGATCGTTCGCACGAGGAAAATAGTCTAGCCTTAACTTCAACCTGTTATTTCTATTGTTTGGTAAATGACTTCCTTGGAAAGTAAGAAACAATAAAAGGGGGGTTTCTAATTCTAAATGAATGAAAATAACTACAGCAATTGAAAGAGACACTTAACAGCTTTGAATGTAGGATTTTAATCAATTAATCAAAGTAACTAGGGTTTATGTGTTCCCCACAGGTTCATAACTTGATAATTCTAACTATAACAATTCTTTCCTAGTATCTTGCATGCAAAGTGATAAGTTATGTATTTCTAAATCCTTGGTCCGGCATCTAGNAATGAGAAAGAGTAAAATCCGAAAGTTTGCTTGATTAATCACCAAAAATCACTTGCAAGAATCTCAAAGTAATCAATAATCTCACAAAATCAAAGTAATCAATGATCAATAATCCAGAGTTTGATAATCTAACTAATAATACCAAATCTAACCTCACAGAGTCTAACCTCAAAAACGAGGTTTTTTGAACTATTTATAAAAAATAAAAACCTAATTAAACAAGGACTCTATTTGCTGGAAATCTGCCAAAACGCGGCTGGGTCGACGGACCTCGCGACGAATCGTCGTGGTCACGACGGACCGTCATGGACTTCGTCGTCCCATACTTATACAATTTCTTTTGCTGCTCTCTTAATTACCCTCGACGGCAAGTATGACGGACCGTCATAGGCACAACGGTCCGTCGAGGGCCTTCGTTTCAAAACACTTCAACTCTTGGAATATGGGTACTGCGATCACTTCTCTGAACTTCATGACGAACCTGCAGGACGGGCCGTCATAGACACGACGGACCGTCACAAGCTTCGTAACCCCACACTTGGTCAGATTCCCCATCTTCCTTCAGCAGCTGCACTACGCTGCCACCTACGGACCGTCACAAGCACGACGGACCGTCATAAGCTCCGTAGGTGGTCTCTTCTGCATTTCTTCGCTCAAAATCTCCGCATACAGCTTTGGACAGATTTCCTGCAAAATAAAAAGAAACTTATATAAAAATTTGCACAAAAAGGCTTTTGGACACACTAAACTTAAGGAAAAACTATTAATAATACCGTGAAACAATGGTATATCAACACCCTCAACTTAAATTCATTGTTTGTCCTCAAGCGACACACTATGACTCAATACAACATCTTTGTACAATAGTATCCATGTTTCATCCTTTGCAAACATTTGGATATCAATCCCGATTAATCTCATCAAATCTATGCATGCTATCACTATTAGGCTTGAACTATGTGGGATTAGAATATGACACAGACTCACCATGCACTAACACCTATCCTCTTCAATTTCTCACTGAGGTGCTAACAATTCCCGTATTGCAACTAGTGTCCTCACTTCAAAACAAAATCCTCATTTTTCACAGAATGATTTCAATTTAAGTATAAGGATTACTTTTCAACACTCGCTTTTAGAACAAAGTCACACTCATTCATACCTATTGCCATAAGCTTTCCCTTGTTTTCACTTTCTTAAGTTCGCTATACAACCCTTAGGATCACTATAGGACTTTCTTGGCTTGTAACATAGGCTCGGGGTAAGGTAGGGTATATTTAGGTATACTTTAGTGACTTTTTTCCCTCCTTGACATATCGGCTAAACCTTCCACTTTCTTCATTATATCTTGCCCAGTTTCTCATATTCTTTCACCTTGCTATTTTCTCTTATTTCTTCATTTGTGTAAGTGACTCTCTTCTTTTCTTGCTTGTATTTCTTGTATATTTTTCTTTTTTTCTTTACTTTTCTTTCAACTAATTCTTGAGTCACTTTACTTTTGTTCTTTCTCTCTCTTTGTTCTTTCAACCCCACTTTCCAGAGCATTCCTCATAATAGCCACCCTCAACTCATGGATTTACCATGAGTCAAGGTACACAATACCTAAAGTTGGGTCAGGGCCATAACAAAGGTTGTTTTCTACATTAGCCACCCTCAACATATGCTTTTGGCATTAGCTGAGGTGCACATGTCCAAGGAGGGACCAGGGCCAACACATTGTTCCCAGAAAAGATCGGTTGGGGTGAAAAAGAAAGGTCTATTTTAAGCTCGGATCATTTGGATCAAAGAAGGATAAATTTCATTTGCTTTTCTTCTATTTAGGCTAAAGATGGGCTATATTGAATAAGGGCCTATGATCCTTTCCTAATTGTTTATTACAGCTTACTTTTAGCAGGACTAACCAGGCAAGTCCAGCTCAGTACCAATAGTGGACTTATTCGAATTTTCCTCACACTCACTTGACATCTAATCACTATACTAGATTATCATACACCTAGCTCGAATTTAAGACTTAGGGTAATGCAATGGTGTAACTCTATGTCATGTTTAGAGCCACACAATTTTCAGTTACTATGCCTAGTCATGCATCATTTTCTAGTTTATCAGGATATCATTTTAGCCATCATGCTCCAGAACTAAACTATGTACAAAAGATATAAACATGCCGGTTCAACAGAAAAAGTAATCAGGCTTTTGGGGGAAAAGAACACAGGCAGGAAAACCCCAAAAGAGGATAGAGAATTTGGGCTACTCAAACTTCACCCTAACACTCACTTTCCATTTACCCCACCCCCAAAAAAAACATACAATTGTCCCCAAGGCATAAAAATTTAAATACTAGAGTGGTAGGTGAAGCAAACCTGTGGCGCAAAGCGCCGTCGATCAGCAAGCTGGTGGGTCCAGGTCCCCGGAACCCACGTCCTCTGCAATCTGGACACCCTCAGTGGTGTCCTCAGCAACAACCGCACAATCAGTAGTGCCTCCTGCTATCTCCACAGTGCGGGAGCTAGACGCCCCAGCTGCTAACTCTGATGCTCTCATCTGGTAAGCCTCCTCCTCAGCAAGTGAGGCTCTCCTCGCAGCCTCCATCTCTCGGCGCTCCTTCTTCCGTGCTCGCTCCTCGTTCTCTACTCGACCCCTACGCCTCTTGGAATTCTCTCGAGGGGGAGGTGGTGGAATATCTGAAGTGGAAAATAGGGCCGCCAACACTGTGTCTTCAGCAGGCTCAACAGAAGGGGCCTCAGACTCCGGCACCCTAGCCTCTAAGATCGTGTCGATATCCGCACGAAGACTGTCAACTGCAGCCTGAAGAGTCGACACATCCACCCGAGGGGCTGGTCGGGCTAACACCCTCAACTCAAAGGCGTACAAGCGCTGATGAACCTCAGCGATCTTCCGCTCTGTATATTGTAACATTTTACGCTCTAGGCGCTCTTCTGACTCAGTAATAGACTTCTGCATCCACGGCTGGATATGATGAAGAAGTGTAGCCATTTGTGCCTCTAATTTTTGGACCCTAGCAAGCGGGACCAGTGCCGGTAGAGGGGCTGTGCGAGAGGAGCTCGGGGCAGTGCTACTACCCAGGATAGACTCGACCGGGGTAGTGTCAGTGGACGCGCCTATGTAGCCGTGCGGGCCTGGGCTACCGTATCAGCAAGATCATCAGTAAGTGGGGGCAGCTCGGGACAGGGCCCTCTACGTGGAGCCAACTCATAGGCCTCATCTCTGGTGAGGCCGACGTCAACAGTGCCCTGCAGGGTCTTGAGCTGATCTACGTGCCATATAGGCACACTTGCGGACCTGCAGAGGGAAAAGATCATGCACGGGAAAGGGTAAGTAGTAGTGACCTTGAATGTCCTCTCGTGCATGAGTGCCTGTAGAAGCCACGCAAAGTCCACCTCGAACCCAGCTGTCATCGCCGCCATCAACACTGCTCGATCCCATGTAACGATATTATCAGCAGCTGTGGGGGAAAGGCAGTGACGGACAAGCAGCCACAAGAACTTCGCCGTGCAAGTGAGGTTGGCCTTCTTGATGGCCCCCTTTGGCTCAGTCACCCAGTCGACACCCTCACAATCAACTGACAGGTGCAGGGCCATCCACCTCTTGGTGGTCTCTCTTAATGATGGCTCGCGCAGGAACTGCCCATCTTTAACAATCTGCCAGCGGTAGTCAAACTCGGCAGTGAGAGGGGTCCGATAGCATCAACACCCACGCCGTATAGAAACCGGCGGATGGCAGGCAGGGAAATGTCAACCTGTACGCCCCGTACTCGGACCTGCTCCAGTGGGGCCTGTTTAGCGGGGGCAGCCCGCCTATCTATCTGTGATCGGAGAGTCGCTACGTAGGATGCATAGAACTCTAGGACCATTTCTTCACTGTAACGTCCCAACGGACGTGCTGTCCACTCCAAGCGATGCCTGGTGAAGAGATTGTGGATCTCAGGCATAGTCGGGAGACTCCTTGTAAGGACCCGCCGCTCCAAGGTGAGTATTCAAGTCATTACTCCTTTATCAGTCAGGAACATGGCATCGGAGTAGACTTGAAATTGCCCGTCGACACACCACCGGTTGGGCTGGTCAGTGGCTGGGGTGGGGACCTGAGCTGGTGAGCCTGATGTGGATTCTGAACTGTCAGCCTCATCAGACGAGGCCGACGCTGCAGTGGTGGCGCATGCGGGAACCTCAGCAGAGCCGGAGCCTTCCTCTGACCAGGATACTTTTAAGGAGCCAGACGCTCCTTTTTCATTTGTGGCTGACCCAGAGGGTGTGCCGGTCAGTATGCGCTCCTCATCAGACTGGGAGGCAGTTACTACGCCAGACGCCACCTTTTTGGGTCTGGCTCTGGGAGCACGTGCAGCACGGGAAGGGGTGGAAGTGCTTGGGGGCACGTACTCAGGGTCACGCTCATCATCGGAGCCAATGACTATGCAGGCAGACGGGGAGACAGACTTCGATCACCCGCGTGCATAGATTCGGTCTTGCTTGTGTGCCATAGTAGATAGTACCTGTAAATGATCAATATTACTACGAGTGGCGGCAAACAAGACAAGCAAAACCATACTAAACAAAATATTTAAAATAGTATGTCATTTCTATAGAAATAGTGACACACGACGGGCCTGGTGACGGCTCGTCGTGACTATGACGGACCGTCATGAGGTCCGTCGTGTCTTACTTGGTCTATGAATATATGGAGAACCCTGAAGGAGAGTCTCTGACTAGTATGACGGTATGTGCAGGACGGACCGTCACAGGCACGACGGTCCGTCGTACATGTCCGTCAGAGGACAATTGGGAAAAAAAAGGAAGACCCTTAGGAGAGGGGTCTCTGACCGGCATGACGGCCATGCAGGACGGAACTTCATGACTACGACGGTTCGTCACATGTGTCCGTTAGAGGACACATGGGATAACATGAGAGACCCTTTGAAACGGGGTCTCTAACAACCAGAACGGTTGTGCAGGACGGACCGTCATGAAGACGACGGTCCGTCACATGTGTCCCATGGGGAACACTTAGGAAAAAATGAGAGACCCTTAGAAACAGGGTCTCTAACAACCAGAACGGTTGTGCAGGACGGACCGTCGTGAAGACAACGATCCGTCACATGTGTCCGTTGGGACAGGGTGCTATGGATTTTTGAACGGACCCTACGACGGTCCGTCGTGGGTACGACGGTCCATCATCGGGGTCTCGTTCTGTATATCAGTGAAAGAACTGGGGGTACCCCATGCATCCCTGATGAACCCACATCAAACTTGTAGTGTTTTGGACCTACATTTGTCTAACAACTACCTAGGAAACTAGCAATGCAAAAGCACCTATGTCTAGGGTTGTAAACATGGAAATTTTGAACATTTTTAACCTACGTTAAACAGAATCGTATAAAAGAAACAACATATGACTAAGAAGTAAGCTAATACTAACTAATAAACAAAAATGCAAGATCAATGAGTAGAAATTAGAGACACATACCTTAGAATTGGAGAAAAACAAATGGACAAGTAGCTCCGACTAGTAGATTAACTCTTTTAGGGATTTGGAGAATTGTGGGGGGAGCAATGATCGAGGGAGAGAATGTGGAAGTTGAAAAGAGAGGGAAATGGGGGGAATAATGAAGGAATGGGGGTGAAATGAGGCGTTGGGGAGATTAAATGGTGAAAGTTTATAATAAACTCCAACCGGGTCGGGTCGGGTATACCTCATTAATCACGCGACGATTCCCCGACGACGGTCCGTCGCAGTTATGACGACCCATCGTTGGTTCCATCGTGTGTGCCCTAGTTTGAAAATAACAGAGAAACGTACCTGGTATGACGGATGCATACGACGGTCCGTCGTAGGCTCAACAGTCCGTCGATGTTTCCGTCAGTGACTGCTGCAGAGTAATTTTCTGTAGAATTTCCTGGTGATGTGCCTGCAAATTTAAAAACCCATTAGTAGAAAAAATGCTACCATTACTAAAAAGACTATAAGTATTGGGTTGCCTCCAAAAAAGTGCCTGATTTAATGTCGCGGCACGATTGGGGACACTTGATTACTCAGCCTTCATCAAGATGGTTTGCCTCTATTACTATATTCCCCGATGCTTTTTGCCCAAAATAGAGGTTTATTCGTTCTCTATTAACCTCAAACCGCACTTCCTCCTTTGCTTTTAACTCAACTGTTCCATGAGGGAATACTTGGGTAATCAAGTAAGGGCCAGTCCATTTGGACTTGAGCTTGCCCGGAAGACAAGGTGACCCAGAACTAACTAAAAGCACCAAGTCCGAACCATAAACTCTTGTTTTGCATTTTTTTGTTCATTCTCCTTCCTCATCTTTTCTTTGTGGGATATGGCAGATACCGATTGGAGCTCACCACTATGCCTCATGGTCCAACAAGTGTTGATGGTCGCTTCTTCATTACTCAACTGAAATGTCATCTGTCCCTTCTCCATATCAACTAAGGCTCTACC
Source organism: Solanum pennellii (assembly GCF_001406875.1). Classification (NCBI taxonomy): domain Eukaryota; kingdom Viridiplantae; phylum Streptophyta; class Magnoliopsida; order Solanales; family Solanaceae; genus Solanum; species Solanum pennellii. The sequence goes on from NC_028640.1 coordinate 15,943,209, forward strand.
TGTAGCAAGGAATGGCCTTCCAAGAATAATAGGCACTTCAAAATCGGCCTCACAATCAAGAATAACAAAATCAGCCGGAAAGATGAATGACTCCACTTTTACTAGCACATCATGGAGTATCCCTATAGGTCGTTTCACTGTACGATCAGCCATCAGTAGCCGCATCGCAGTTGGTTTTGGATCCCCCAAACCCAACTTCTTGTAAATTGAGAGGGGCATGAGATTTATGCTTGCCCCCAGATCACATAATGCTTTCGCAAAATGTAATGACCCAACTGTACAAGGAATAGTGAACGCACCCGGATCTTCTTTCTTTTGTACGAGGGATCTTGTAGCAATATCACTACAATGCTGCAGCCTATCATCATCCTCAAAAGTGACCGATCTTTTCTTGGTGACCAGATCTTTCATAAATTTTGCATAACCGGGCATTTGTTCTAAAGCTTCTACCAAAGGGACATTGATAGAAAGCTGCTTCAACATTGTTATGAAACGCCGGTATTTACCATCCTCGGTCTTTTTCACTAATCTCTGAGGGAAGGGTGGTGGTGGCCTAGGCATGGGAATTACCTTGATAGGTACTTCTGCATCTTTTCCATTACTTTCCTCTGCTTCACCACTACCCTTTACCACCTTATCATTATCCTTTCTCACATTTTCCTCAGTAGATGGCATAGGTGGGTCAATGGTTTGCTTACCACCCCGAGTAGTGATTGCCATACAGTGCGCATCATTCTTTGGATTTTGGACAGTGTTGCTAGGAAGAGTGCCCGGTTGCCGTGTGTTCACTGTCGCAGATAATTGGGCCACTTGCAATTCGATCTGTTTAATCGAAATTGCATGTGTATCAACTTTTTTCCCAATACTAGCTAAATCACACCTCAACTCTTTAATGTGCTCGTCACTATCATCGAACCTCCTCATCATTTTGTGCAACATATCCTCAACTCGCGCCATACTATCTCCACACTCCCTAGGAGTAACTTCAGGGCCCACTCCTGTCGTTTCTATTAGCATAGTTACCCCTGTTAAAGTTGTTGTCGCGGTTGTGGTTTCCATCTCGGACATAATGACCCTCACGGTTGTAGTTACCATAGTTCTGACGTTGGTTCCCTTGACCTTGGCGCCAGTTCTCCTGATTTGAGCCTTGGGCGCTTGGTCGAAAACCCCCCGTCTGCTCATTTACTGCATAAGTGTCCTCCGCATAATAGCATTCATCATTAGGAGGTGGTGGTTTAGCCAAGTAGTTGACTGCATTTATCTTTTCTGCACCACCAGTGACATGTTCTAGTACCAACCCAAGCTCGGTTCTCATCTGAGCCATTTCTTCACGAATCTCATCTGTTGCTGGGTTATGAGTGGACTGCACTGCGAAGGTGTTTCTCCCTGTATCAGACTTCCTAGTACTCCAAGCTTTGTTATTCCGGGAGATTTTCTCTTATTTTTCAGCGATCTCAACATAAGGACACTCCCCATAAGATCCACCTGCTATAGTGTCCAACACCGCTTTATTGTTATCATCATGTCCCCGATAGAAGTATTCCTTCAGTGACTTATCATCTATACGGTGATTTGGGACACTTCTCAAGAACGAGGTGAATCTATCCCAAGAACTACTAACTGACTCTCCTGGTAGTGCCACAAAGTTGTTCACTCTGTCTTTGTGGTTTAGTTTCTTGGAGACCTGATAGTAGCGTGCTAAGAAGACATCCCTTAGTTGATTCCAAGTGAAGATTGAGTTGTATGGAAGCTCAGTGAACCAAATAGCAGCCTCTCCCGTCAGTGAGAGAGGAAACACTCAGAGACCTATTATATCTAAATCCAAATCAGGCCTCCCTACACAACTTTTACACACTGGCCTTACCTTAGCTATATGGGCATGTGGATCCTCAGAAGGTAGCCCTGAAAACAAACCTCTGGCAGTGAGCATTTGCATCAGGCTACTAGTTACCACAAAGGTGTGGCCTGTGGTTAGAGGAGGCAAGACAAGTGGCCCATCCGAGTCTGCTATGTTATCATAGCCTCTGTAGTATGCTTGTGGCCGGGAACGGGATTTTGTCCCCTCTGTTGGTGTTCAACCGGAGCATCGGGTATCATCTGACCATGAACATCAACCGGATCTGGGATGTTCTGGTTCGGATCATCATCATTTATTCCCAAGTTTCGATTCATATTGCGCAGTGTTCGCTCTAATTCGTGATCATAGGGAAACAAGGGTTCTCTTCCTCTCCGTGTATTTGGCATACAAGGAGGATAGTTTTAAAAAAAAATCAAAAACTATAAAACAAAGTAAAATAAAAAAATTATCAACTAAACTCTAGTAATAAGTTCAAGTTAATTTAAAAGCTATAATCCCCGGCAGCGGCGCCAAAATTTGATACGCTCAAACTTACTTCTCAAATAAGAAGTAAAGCGGTCGTGTCATATAAATAACCCAACTAGTGAGGTTGGGATCGTTCCCACGAGGAAAATAGTCTAGACTTAACTTCAACCTGTTATTACTATTGTTTGGTCAATGACTTCCTTGAAAGTAAAAAACAATAACATGGGGGTTTCTAATTCTAAATGAACGAAAATAACTAACACAATTGAAAGAGACACTTAACAGCTTTGGATGTTGGATTTTAATCAATTAATCAAAGTAACTAGGGTTTACGTGTTCCCCACAGGTTCATAACTTGATAATTCTAACTATAACAATTCTTTCCTAGTATCTTGCATGCAAAGTGATAAGTTATGTATTTCTAAATCCTTGGTCCGGCATCTAGAAAATCTCACTCCGCACCTTGGTCCGGCTACGTGTGTTGCTTTCCTAACCCTTATCTTTACCTCATATTAAGCATCGTATTCGATATTTGACTAAGTTATTACCTCGTACCAATCAATACTAGCCTATTAGATAGTATACACTAAATCTATGTTAATAATTCTTTTCCTATTATCTACCTCCTTTGTCCGTAAAGTAGCATTAAGGCGAGTTCTAACGTTGGACATCCGTTAAAAAGACTTCTAAGCGAAAGAATTATTAATACATGCAAGACACTATTCTAGAATTGTTATTTTAGTTAGGCTTTATCTCATTATTTTCCTATGGTTCCCACAACCCTTGTTATTGAGTTTAGTCACCCATAGTCATAATCACAATATTCAAATATATTATATAAGAATTCATGTACTTACTTCAATGAGAAAGAGTAAAATCCGAAAGTTTACTTGATTAATCACCAAAAATCACTTGCAAGAATCTCAAAGTAATCAATAATCTCACAAAATCAAAGTAATCAATGATCAATAATCTAGAGTTTAATAATCTATCTAATAATACCGAGTCTAACCTCAAAAACGAGGTTTTTCGAACTATTTATAAAAAATAAAAACCTAATTAAACAAGGACTCTATTTGCTGGAAATCTGCAAAAACGCGGCTGGGTCGACGGACCTCGAGATGGATTGTCGTGGTCACGACGGACCGTCATGGACTTCGTCGTCCCATACTTATACAATTTCTTCTGCTGCTCTCTTCATTACCCTCGATGGCAAGTATGACTGACCGTCATAGGTACAACGGTCCGTCGAGGGCCTTCGTTTCAAAACACTTCAACTCTTGGAATATGGGTACTGGGATCACTTCTCTGAACTTCATGACGAACCTGCAAGACGGACCGTCATAGACACGACGGACCGTCACAAGCTTCGTAACCCCACACTTGGTCAGACTTCCCCATCTTCCTTCAGCAGCTGCACTACGCTGCCACCTACGGACCGTCACAAGCACGACGGACCGTCATAAGCTCCGTAGGTGGTCTCTTTCTACATTTCTTTGCTCAAAATCTCCGCATTCAGCTTTGGACAGATTTCCTGCAAAATAAAAAGAAACTTGTATAAAAATTTGCACGAAAAGGCTTTTGGACACACTAAACTTAAGGAAAAAGTATTAATAATACCGTGAAACCACGGTATATCAAAGATCCTACAAAATTAAAAAAAAGAAAGAAAAACTCTGGTCCAAAAAGCAATCCTCCTAACAAGATACTCAATGGAAGCTATTTCAATTATGGCAAATATAGACATAAGGCTATTGAATGTCGGGTCCAAAGAAGGACAAGAATAATAAGGATGAGGCAAGCTTGGCTGAATCCAAATGAGAAATAGACGATCTTTCGGCAATGCTTTCCAAATGTAACATGGTTGGAAATCCAAGAGAATGGTGGATAAATTCTTGTGCCTCATGGCATGTTTCTGCCAAGAAAGAATTATTTTCATCATATACTCCAGCACCTACAGAGGTGAAGTTGTTTATGGCAAACTTTGTTGTTGCAAAGGTGGAAGTAACTGGAAAGGTCCTATTAAAGATGACATCAGGCATGATGGTGACATTGAACATGGTCTCATATTTTCCAAAATTGGGAAAGAATTTAGTTTCTCCTCAAATTCTTACTAACAATAGATTCAAATGTGTATTTGTTGAAGTAGTAGTGAGTAAGAATGAAATGTATGTAGGAAAACATTACCTTAGTGATGGACTTTTCATACTCAATGTTATTGTAGTTGATACGAATAAAGATTCTCTTTCTTCTTATTTGCTTGAGTCTAAATGTTTATGACATGAACATTTGCGACACATGAATAACAAACACTTGCGAAAACTGATTAATTTAAATGTTTTGCAAAAAATTGAGTGAAATGATGTCGAATTTGCATTGAATCTAAGTATTCTAAACATCGTTCTAAATATGTTAAAAGGAATTCAAATCCCTTAAAACTGATTCACACTCATAGTTGTGACATGATGTAGAAAAGAAAAACCGAACTTTAAATGAAATGATGAATGTCTTACTTATATGTTCAGGTTTACTACAAAACTTATGGGGGGGNGGGGGGGGGGGGGGAAGCTAATCTATCAGCAACTCGAATACTCAATGGAGTGCCTCGCACGAAGACACATGTGATTCCATATGAGAAACGGAAAGGTAGAAAATCCAACATGAAATATTTCAATGTGTGGGGGTGTCTAGCCAATGTCCAGGTTCCTATACATACGAGGGTGAAGATAGGGCCTAAGATTGTGGATTGTGTATTCAATGGATATGCCACAAACAGTAAGGCATGTCGATTTTTGGTGCATAAGTCCGAACATTCGAATATTCATGATAATACAGTAACTGTATCAGATAATGATGAATTTTTTGAACATATCTATCCCTATAAAACTAGACTTGAGTCATCTAGTAGGGCGTCTAAACTGCGCCGAGAAGAATCAAAAGAGAATGAATTCAATGAAGAGAGTCCAAGGCATAGTAAATGTCAAAGGACATATACTTCATTTGGATCTTATTTTTTAACATTCCTTCTTGCAAGTGAGCCTCAAACATTCAAAGAAGCAATGTTGTATAGCGAGTCAACCTTTTGGAAGGAGACTGTCAATAGTGAGATAGAATCAATCCTAAACAATCATACTTGGGAGTTGGTTGATCTTCCTCAAGGGAAGAAACCCTTGGGTTCAAAATGGATCTTCAAAAGGAAGATGACAGATGGTGGAACTATTGAAATATTCTAAAGCAATACTTGTCGCCAATGGCTTTAAGAAAAATGAAGGTCTTGATTATTTTCACACATGCTCGCCAGTGACTAGGATTACATCAATTCGGATGTTAATTGCTTTAGCTGCAGTGTATGATCTTGAAATCCACCAAATGGATGTGAAAACCGTCTTCTTAAATGGAAAGTTGGAAGAAGAAATTTACATGGAACAACCTGAGGGTTTTGTAGTTCCTAATAAAGAAAAGAAAGTGTGCAATCTTATTAAGTCATTTTTTGGACTAAAACAAGCACTGAAACAATGTCATGCAAAGTTTTACCAAACCATGTTGTCAAATGGATTTAATATCAATGTATGTGATAAATGTATTTACATTAAAGATACTCCGAATCAGGAAGTCATTGTATGCCTATATGTGGTTGACATGCTGATAGTGAGCAAGAACATTGCCAATCACTACAAAATAAAATAGCATTTAGCGACAACTAAATTCATCACTAATCTATGGTATTTCGTCGCTAAACCGGATTTACAACAAATTGCTGGTTGTTGCTATTTCGCTCGTTAGTAATCTCTTAGTGATTAAAAAATGAGGCCATCACAAATTTAGCAACATATTAGAGATAAATGATACCCGTCGAAACTTGTTAGTGACAGACTGGTCCGTCGCTATACTTATATAGTTCGTTGCTATTCCATATGTAATTTTGTCAATTCAAATAAATTTGCGATAAAATTTTGTCACTAATCCGTCACAAAATATTCTATTGTTTGAGCCGACATATCTGCCACTAAAATATTTCATTGCTAATTCGTTGCCAACATTTTTTTATAGCAATGACCAGATCGTCATTAAATTTGTTGCTAAAAAATTTCTTGTAAAATAATTTCATTTATTTATTTTAAATATACGTTGCTGAAATAAATTAAATAACATTTACTAAAAGTAATTCTAAAATAACAAACATTCATAAAAAAATAATAACCAGACACTTCAAAATCATTAGATAGCGAAATCCTAATCACATATTTTGGAGCAAAACATCAAAAACAATTTATCAACTATTCCTAAGAGAACTTTTGTTCATCAACTTTGGTAGTATGCTTCACATTGATCAATATCATATTGAGACGTTTTTTCAAGTAATATTATTTTCATATTTTTCCTGTAAATAGAGATAAATAGAAAGCATTAAAGATTACTAACAAAATTATATTTTAAAAAAAAGTGCAGTAACATATGGAACATTGTAGATTAATTAAATGTACTATACTTTTTTAGCCAATATACATTACATTTAAGCTTAGATTAAAAATCAGTGAAATGATAATTACATACAATATCACATTACTCAAGAAAACATGCTATAAGCCTACAACTATACATTAGTCCCCAACAAACACATGAGGAGATAAGTTAGAAAGTAGATATTGACCCAAACTAAAACTTGTTCAGTGATTCCATAAGGGAAAACAAAATTATTTTTGAGTCATTTATAATATGATGAGGATAATTTTGACCTTTTTTTGTTGTGAAAATACTAGATAGAAAATAAATAAAGAAACACACTGTAATTGACACTTCAAGTTCAGAAAATCTTGGATGGATTTCAAATGTTTCAAGACCAAACAAATGTAATTCATATAAATTTCAAGAAAAAAGTAACTACCTAACCCAATTTATTCCCGTGGTCTATAATAGACACTTTATTCTATAACTCCTTTAGCAAAAATTCATAAACAATGAAACATAACAACGATACGTCCCAACGAGTATCATCATAACGTAAACTACACAAAAGCATATGCATGTAACATTGTTTTGTTATGTTTTCTTTTGTTTCCCTTTCTCGATTTTGCTTAATGGTTACCAGCATAACCCTCTTGCCTGAACTAAATGAGAATATGAATTATAAATGACTATCAACTTCTTGTATTACTTTTTTTTCTTAATCTTATTTTGAGAAAATTCTCCGTCTTCAGACTTATCTTGATAATTACATTCACATCTTATCTGAATCGTAGAAACTGAAATTAATATGCTGAAAATCTCCTTACTAAAGATAGACAGTAGAGCAATTTTCTTCCTACTTCCCAGTGATAGCCAAGGATTGACTCGATGAGAAAGACTTGAGCTTTTACGGCTCATTAGGAATTCGGAAGGAAACATATTTGAGTCCAATTTGGACTCCACATGAGTTCACATAAATAAAAAAAATAGAAATCAGAACCCAAAATAAGTAAAGTAACAATATTGCATCTAAATCAATCCTCAATAATAAACAATGAACATGCAGGTAGGAAGAAAATGAAATAGCAAATGTACAATGACATAAATAATGTAAAATTTACAAATATTAATTAGGCTTAAGCCACTATTCTAGATAAATTTGACCACTACTCATGTTAAGTTAATCGGATTTCTACTAATTCATCACATTTGGCTCCTAAAAAATAACAAAAAAAGATTGTCAAAGTTAAGAATCAATGTATGCAGTGAGCAAATTTAACAAAGAAATGAAAACATGAATACTACAAAGGATTGAGAAAGGGGTTCACATGGTAAAGACTTGATTAATATATTAACAGAAGGACTCAAACTGCGATTAAAACATTACATCTTAAAAAGACAAATCAGTTAGAGTTAACAAAAGACAAACGGATAAAACCCAAGATCACAACAGGTTCACAAAACATGAAACAGTAAGCTAAGAAAAAAAAAAGAAACCAAACAAGAATTAGAGAGATAGTTTCCCTTTCTAATGAAAAATTACATGTATATTTTTGGATAGGCTTCAAAGTTTTGGAATTACATGGACAATTTGAGAGCGCTCATCAAAAAAAGATTTTTCATCATGGCCATGCGTATGGACGTGCAAATGTAACTCGCTTGGTGTTGGATCTCGATCCTTTTCAATAGCCTATACAAAAGATAAATCACCTTTAGATACAATAATATTTATCGTGTATTGTATGTTTAGATACACAAGTGTATATATCAGACAACCTATAGAGAGTGCTTATATAATTTGTGAAATATATACTTACAAGTTTTCTGCGATATTCTCCAAATGAGATAGATTCACTCGTGTGACTCAAACGCAAACTTCATGACCGCCAACACAATGATGCACTTGGATTAACAATTTATCTTTATACACCTAAATGAAGCAGCTTCAATGTGAACTCAAAAAGGGGGAAGGGGGCATAAAGAAGACAAATATAAAATTGCTAACACACAGTTGAGGAAATAAAGGATATAGGCAATGAATAGAAGAACACATTGGTCTTTGATGGATCTTATAGAAACGCCACCATATTGTACAGTACAATCATACATATCCTTTTGGACTACTCGAATTGCTTTTGTTGATTTATACTACCTATCTATAACATTCGTTTTGAAAAAGCACAAAAATCAGATATTTTGATTGCTTACTATCTCTCAGAAACGTCAAGAGGTGGAATCTGACTTCAGTTAAAGAAATTCAAGTTAAGCTAACATCATCTCATGAAAGCCATACATTACTTGTTTTGGAACAATTGCTTTAATATATATTTCATGAAATAGACAAAACCAAATTACATAAGAATTATTGTCATTTTATTCTTTTAAGCTCTTAGTGTTTCAATAAAAGATATGATAAGAATGCTTTATTCAGAGAGCATTGAAGGAAAGAGTTTCTTCACCTAAAATCCTTATAGAGGTCCTATGACTGAAATTGTTGTTGTGTTCTCCCTCACTTGCTGGAGCTGGATGTTGCCGGTGCTCACCATCGCTGCTCGCTGTGTGTTGCTAATGTTGCTGTCCTTTTCCGCTAGAGAAGGAGGCAACTGATGGCACTATCTTTGTGTTGTTACTGTAGCCGAACAGAGACCACATGGTCGCCTAATTGCTCGCAGATTGGAGCTTCTGCTAGCGAAGGAGGTTCGCTGGTGGTCTTCGCGCGTCTTCCAAAGCTCACTATTGTTGTTGACTGCTTGTTCTCCAGGCTGTAAAGGCCGGAAAGAAGAACGGAGAAGAAGGCGAACAAGGGTTGGGCGGTGGACTTTGAAATGAGAGGAGGAGAATGAAGAAAATTATTGATTTGGGTCTTTTGTATAAGATGGGAAATCAAGGGTCTTAAATTAGGACCATTGATAAATTTGGACGCGCGAATGAGATTGACTCTTTGAGTTTGATAAATTATGATGGACGGATGAGATGAAATTATAGTAATAAAAATCTGAAATTGAAGTTTGCAAAGGAATTAGTGATGGATTCTAAAATTCGTCGGTTTCAAATAAATATATATATTTAGAAAAATTATATTGACGGATATTTTCATCATTATATAATATAATTTTATTAAAAAATATATTTGATAGTTTAGAAATCTTTTTCGTCACTAATTCAGTCGCCCAATATTAAGTAAATTTGTCACCACTACTTTGTAACTAAATCCGTAGGGAAAATTAGGTGCCAAATTTTTTCGCTCTAATATTTAGCGACGGATTATATATTCCGGTGTAAATCTGTTGCTACATTTTAAATCAAAAATTATTTGTTCATTTTGCAACAAAATGGTTCTTCTGTCGCAAATCCGTCATTAAATTGTGACGAAATACCATTCGTTGGGAATATCCATCGCTAAACATTGTTTTAGTAGTAAATATAAAATATACTAAGTGTATGCTCTCTAGTAAGTTTGATATCAAAGATCTAGGAGTTGCTGATGTGTTATTGAGAATTAAGATTCTCAAAACACCTAACAGTCTAGCATTATCTCAAACTTATTATATTCAAAAAGATACTTGAAAAGTTCAAGTATTTAAATTTCAAAAGGGAAAAGACCAAAATTGACATGAACTTTCATCTTGCAAAGAATAAAGGTGAAAGTCAGACTGAATTGGACTATGCCAGAGTGTTGGAAGATTGATGTATGTCATGAATTGTACATGACCAGATATAGCTAGCTCTATTAGTAAACTGAGTCGATAAACAAGTAATCCCAATCAAAAGCATTGGTTTGCAATGAAGAGAGTTTTGGGATACTTAGATGACTTTCAAAATTATACTTTGCATTACAACAAATACCCTGATGTTCTTAAAGGATATAGTGATCCAAATTGGATTACTGGGTCTACTAAAAAGATCCACCAGTGGATACCTTTTCTCTATTGGTGGAAGAGCAAATCTTCGGAATCATAAAAAAATGTAACTCGCTCTATAATGGAGTCTGAATTCATAGCCTTAGACAAGGCAAGTCAAGGTAGCTGAATAGCTTCGAAATTTCATAGAAGATATTCCGTTTTGGCCCAAACCAATGACCCTTATATGCATGCACTGTGATAGTCAAGATGTAATATGAAGGGCTGGAAGTGTTATGTATATGAACAAGTCTGGTCAAATAGCACGAAGACATAACTCTGTTATACAACTACTCTATAGTGGAATTATCAAAATTGACAATGTAAAGTCAAAGGATAATGTGTCGGATCCACTTACAAATGGACTAACTAGATAGGGAGTTGAGATTTCATCGACGGAAGGGGACTATGCCGGAGAACAAGTCACCGTGGTGGTAAATCTACCTAATAGACTGGAGATACGAAGGCCTACGTTCAAGGAGATAAAAAAAAGTCATTCATGACGGTTCAACATTGTCAAAAATTATTTTATGGTCCATTGTCATGATGAGACAATGTTCAGTAACAAGGATAAAGGCATAAGGACTTTTTAATGATTTCTTAGTTTGATACAGGGTATATCAAATATTGTATCTACGAGATAACACATTTAGAAACCACCTATGTGAGTGTGAAGTGTAAGACGCTTCAAGGAGAATCTGGTAAGGCTAGTTCTCTAAGAACTTATAAACCGAGATGTGTTCATGGATGAAACGAACAAAACAATGAGAACTAAGAACATTTCAAAGGTTGATTGTGTGACTTATGTTGTCTAGGTATACACCAAAGCTCGATGTTCAAAGATATCAAATCTATCAATTGACCGAGTATATCCGATATATGTTCACTACGAAAAGTTGAAAGGGAAATCTTCTTACACAGATGAGATTAACCCTTACTTACAAGATACAAAAGTTTTTTCTGCATATGTTTTAACAATTGTCATTCCCCAATCATGTGGGGGATTATTGGATTTTAGCAAAGTGTGAATGGGAAATGAGAAGAGAAAAATGGAATAGAGGGGGAACAAATATTGGATGGAAAATTAAAAGTATATTAGGAAACACTTGCTATACTTCTTAAAAGGTTAAGAAGAAGGTGTTCCCTTGCGCCGCCAACGTCGCTCGCTCGCCCTCGGCCTCGGCTTCGAATTCGAATTCAGCTTTAGATTTGGATTGATTGATAAAATTTTTGGACAAAATTATTTATTCATTTTTGTTAATTGAATAAATCCTGTTAATCAATTTCTTTTCTCTTATAAATTAATTCAGAATGTTAGTTAAATAACAGATTTATTTTTGGCGTAATGGAATTTATTTGAAATTCGCGCGCAACAGTAATAACGATATGATTTCCAAAAAATTATTTTTTTCCCAAAAGAATCATCTTTCCAAAAATTTGTTATTTTTTTAAAAGACACAAACTTCTGGAAAAATGCGTCTGAACAAATTTGTCTGAACAGACACAATTCTTGCTGAAAATTGCTATAAAAAGGAAGTCATTTTTGTTTTTGAAATACAGAAAATTGTTTCTTCTCTACGTACATTTTCTCTCATAAACAAAGTGTCGATCAACTCAGTCTGTGTGTGGCTTGTTATTATTCTTACGTTCCCTTATGTTATTGAAGTTTGAGGTACCGCTACTTCTTTAACAGGTTAATCCGTTTTATCTTGTGGGAAATTAATCTGCAACCTAGGGTACATGAGGGAATTAAATTTCTTAAGGAGACACAACACTTTCTATGGACTCGGATTAAAAAGTTTTTTCTATCTATTTCATCTTGTTTTTGTTTCTGTATTTTTGACTAACTTTACTGCATATATTTACACATCCTCCTCTGAAGAATGAAGCTAGAGCATAATTTTGGCATGCAAGCGAGATAATTTTTGGAAGCATGCCTAAATTAGCAAAGGATAAGGATATAATTGAAGCCAAGGTTTGATGCTCGACATGAGTCAACCTTTTTCCAAATCAAAATTTTCTTTTCTTTTATTTTCAGCATTAGATCCTAGAAGATTATATCTAACTCTCGTCCCCTCTTCATTGACTTAAATGTTTGCCTCAGGCCTAAATTCTTAATTTTACAAAATCAAGCATAATCTTCTTTTATCATATATTTTATTGTACTTGCATTTACTTCATGTATTCCCCTACCCTAACAATTTATTATTGTTTTAAGTTTTGTTTCTTCTTTAGAGGTTGCCTAGCATTGAACACTGTTTTGAGTATGAATCTGCATTATGGATAGAATTATAATGGCGAAAAAATTGAATTCATTAAACAATGGCATGGGATTCGTGCAAGAAAAAAATGATGATTCTAAGAAGAATGTGGTTGGTAAACAATTCTGTCAATCTGGAAACAACCTTTAACCTTCTTCGTACAACTACTAAAACTTCCAGCTCAACTCACAGTATTTGTCTAACCTTATCTCCCCCTCAGCTTCTGTCTATACAATCTCTCCACGAATGCCATCAGTATGCACTATAAATCCCAATAATGTTCAAGTCACTGTGATGCCAAATATCCATCCTCCCACAATTAAATTTCCTTACAATGAATAAAGCACAACAAAATATATGCTCGTCCATATTATATTAAAAAAGCACAACAAATTATCCGCTCTTCCATATTCTAGATGTGAGGAGGATATTCAGCAAATTTATCATGAAGATATTGGAAAAGAGCTCCACAGTACTGGAGAATCATTTGATGAAGAGTTGTTCTCAAGAATTTATCAGAGTTTGAAGTATGGGAATTTATGTGTGCATCCAAATGTTGAACTTATGCCAGGACACACAGTTCCTAAGTTCAATTCTTTCAATGGGAAAGGAGATCCCATTGCTCACTTAAATAACTATTGCAGCATATTGGTTGGTAATGGACATGTTGAAGACATACGAATGAGATTATTCATTTAAAGTGTATCAGGATTAGCACATGCTTGGTACAATGAGCAAGACTTTAGCAAATGTCATACATTGTAAGATATGGCCGCGACTTTGTAAAGCTATATGAGTTCAAAATTGATATGATCTGCATATAACTTATTTTCTCAAAGTGATGTAAATTTTGCATGAATCTTTTAAAGAATATGGCATATGATGGAGGTTAGAAGCTTATAAGATTCATCCTTCATTGTCTTAAGAGGAGTTGATATCAACCTTATCCATGTTCAAGAAGGGCTATATTATGCAAAGTTGCTTAGAACTTCTGCACACACCTTCTATGATTTGATAAAGGTTGGCAAAGATATTGAAAATGGTATTCAATGAGGAAGACTCAACAGCACAAGTTGTCAACCAACCCTTCCAACCAAAGGTATAAGTACCGTCCAAATGATGATTTTTTTGCAATATCATACTTTTTCCAACTATTGCATCGTGCATCTCCAACATCCATGCAAACAAAAGTTGCACGATGATCAATCTAGCCCACAACTGGAAAAGAAGGCGAAATCTTTCTCCTTCACTCCTTTGGATGAGAGATATGCAAATATATTTGAGATATTGAGAGCAAATGGGCTTCTACAATCAAGAGATGGGTTCATTCATGAGTATATGCCTAAACACTATGATCTATCCAAGAGTTTTGCTTAACACTCAAAACATTCAAGGACATGACATTGAAGATTGTCATGCACTAAATTTCAAGAATGAATGCATGATTATAGTGGAAAGATAAAAATACAACTAGAGCCTAACCAGCAATGGCAGTATCACAAACACCAGCACATTGTAGTTAAGGGTGATCCATTGAAATTGACACCAAAGCATTTGAAGAGAAAGCGTGTGAAGAGTCAAGAGGAATAACAAAGACATTATATCTATAACTTCTCCTTTTTAAGAAATATCTACCCTTTTGCAATCCTTTCTAACCTTTTGTAATGAACTACGTGTGACATGATTCTTGTTGAAAGCAGGATACATAGGCACTTAGTTTAGGTTCGGTCTCAATATAATAAAATTTCTTCTATCCTATGAGCATAGACTGGTAGGACAACTTGAACATGACCTATAGAGGTTTGATAAGGGGCAGAAGTTGAGGTCCCAAGCCATATTCACCATCAAATTTCTTCAATGTCGTTACAACAAGAAATGTAGATTCAAAGCCAAAGCTTTGTGGTTCAATGCAAGGCAACCATCTTTTATACTAACAAATTTTATTGAGTAATGTAGAGGTTGATTTTTAATTATTATTGAACGATATCCCCACCAAGCTCAACATCAAGTCAAATTTTAAAGATTCACATGGCGCAACATCAACAAGAATCAAATTTTAATTTCATAATTTTTCATTGAGGGCTTAATTTACAAGCAACAAATTTTCATTGGCGTTGAAGCTCTTATGGTATGGGCACCATATGCACTATTGCAAAGTATTGCACTAGACACCACCTTTTAAATAATCAATATTATAAAGGCACTAAAACACGCTCTTCATACTAGGTTATGATTACCGTAAAGAAATCGAACCAAGCTTATTGGGTTGCACCAAAATTCATATTTGTCAGTTCACATCATATATTGGGTTAGTCCACCCTAATATAAGATATATTGTGTTCTTCCACACTCAAATAGAATACATCGGGTTCTTCCATCCTCAAATAGGATACATTGAGTTCTTCCACCATCTAATAGGCTATATCAAGTTCTTCAACCTTCAAATAGGATACATCGGGTTTTTCCACCCTATAATAAATCATACATATTGGAATATTTCACCCTCATATATGATATATTGGGTTCTTCCACACTCTAATTGGATATATTGAGTCTTCAACCCTCTCATAGGAGGGTTCTTCAACCCTGTAATAGGATACATCGGGTTCTTCCACCCTCTAATAGGATATGATGGCTTTTTCCGCCCTCAAATAGGATATATCGGATTCTTCCATTCTCTAATAGGATATGGGTTCATCCACCTAAATGAGACATCATGTTTTTCCATCCTCTAATAGGGTACATTGGGTCATTCCACCCCAAAATAGGATTCTTTGGGTTCCTTCACTCTAAAATATAAGAAATCCGGTTCATCCACCCTCAAAATAGGACATATTGGGTTAGTTTTCCCTCAAATAAGATATTTTAATCTCATTTGTCTCTAAAGTGATATCTTTCAATGCTTAATTATTTATTCATTTTTTGAAAAATACTTATGAACTTCATGCTATATTTTGAATTCCTTTAAAACCTTATATATCTCTAACGAGACATCTCCAAATGCATTAATCATTTATTTTATACATATGAGCAATGCGTATTATATTTTAAATTTGTTGAAAAGCTTATTAGTCTCTAAGGAGATATTATGTAATGGCCTAGTTATTTTTTATTATTCAGTGAAAGCATTTCAAATTTCTTGAAAAAACCAAGTTACACATGTATGTCTTCTTTACTGATGAGACTTGGAGACGCATAATTTCAAGTAGTTGCTTAAGTTTAAAGGAAATACAATATGTTTGATTAATTTTATCTAGAGCTTTGATTTATAAAGGAAACATTTTCCATACTACATTTGTCATAAGATATTTATTTATATTTCTAGTTTTATATTATTTCCTAACAGTATCGTGATTTGGCAGCACTATCCAGAAGTAGCAACAAGAGACACAATGCAACGTGAAACTTTATCAAAGTAGTGAACTAGAGAAATTTGTTGAGAAATTTTAGCTTTCCAACAAAGATAAAAGGTTTGCCTCAAACTATGCTCGACTCTACTCTCAAATACTCTCCTCCATAACAATATCAGTGACAACGTAATTCAACGCTGGGACAACATTTTCAAGCTTGGGTCTACCTTGTTCTCAAAATCCTTTACCTGTTAAATTATTCAATTCTCCTAAGGTTCTCTTTGTTGGTCGGGACAAAAATGGATTCTATGTCAACTTCTTTGCCCAAAAACTCTTACATCGTCTCTGGTCAACAAGGGACAAGCTTTTGACACCCAATTTTGACCCTCCTTTTTTCTAATTCATTATTTCGAGCATCTAAGTTAAAAATATATAAAGTTATCTTTTTTCGTAACACTTTTACTTCTACGATTATTTATCTTCTAAATTTTTGTTTAAATATAAAAATTACTAATATCACGTTTTATACCTTATTTTCTTAAAGATGGATTGTCGTCATCTTATCTAAAGTTTCTAACTTATTAAATTAATTATAAGTTATTAGTATATTTCTAAATCATCAGCGAAAATATAATATTAGTATTTTATTTTTTACATACTACATGTATATTATGTTAGAAGCTCAAAATAATTAATATAAAGAAGGAACAAAACCAAATATTTCAGCCAATTGGGCTGCCAAGTCTCCCCAAATCCTTCTAAACCGCTGCAGCCCAAAACAAAGCCCAAACTCGGCCCAACTTCCATCATATTCAGAAGGTAGGGCAGGAAGCCCCCCTGTCTCTCTCGTTCTGCAATTTTCAAGAAGGCAACAAGCTTTCACCAACTATGGACAGACTTTCCATTCCATTTTCGTGACATGTGTATATCAATCACTTGAAGGCTGCTATGTTCAACTACTCACGTTATTAAAGTTTGAATGGTTATCTTGACCAAGTTCAAAAATCTGAAATTTCAAAATCCCGTCCAAAACACAACCCTAGCTCTAAATCGCCTATATATACTCGCATTCCGTCATATATGAGGGGAGTAGAATTTTTCTGGCCGCTCATACTCTCTAAACCATTAATATTTTCTCTAAGGGATTTCATCTTTCACTCTATTCAGACTTTAGACTCATCTCTGTTCAAGTGTAGACTTGTGATCGAAACATCCTGTTTGCGGCACCGCAACTGGAGATATTTGCCTTCAATGTTTCTCTGTTTCTGTCTTTTTTTTGAGAAGGTCATGTATCATTACTTATTATATAAATGATGTTTAAAAATTTTGATTTTCTCGAGACTCATACAAATCTGAAGTTATATTCTTTTCACTTTAGTAGTCACATGCTTAAGGAATGGTTTGCTCAGTGTTTGCTCATTGGCTTTCCGGGAATAAATAACTATGCTCAATGCCCACAATCTACTGTATATCTACTATATTAACAAATAAACTTTAGTTTAAGCTTTATTTTATTGCTTGCTTGCTTGCCGAAGTCTCTCTTCTATTCTGTAAGAAGAGTTAAATGAGTTTATTTTTATTAATTTTTAATTCTAAATACTAAGTGTAATCCATTTCAAAGAATCAAGTCAAGTGATCATGGTTTGAAAAATATTTATGTTGTACTTTAAACATGTCGATGTTAGTAACTATATAGTTCCTAAAGGGCATGTATAGTTTGGTTTAATGTTTCTCGTGCTTGCATATTTTTCATTTCAAATAGTCTCTTTGTTGTGTGATTTTTTATTAGTTCCATGTTTGGTTTATTCAATATTTGAATAAAGTTTATTCGTACAAATCTCTTTATCCTCTCATTACTTGCATGAACATTTTTGGAGGAAAAATGGAGTCTCATTTAAGGACACTCGCAAAATTAGAGTTTCATGGACTCGACACCATCATACCTTATAAAGTCGACATCCTAGACTATCCAAATAGCAAGCAAAATTCATTTGGGGTAATTTTTACTTATCAACATTTAGCATTTATTTGTTTTAATTTCTTATGTGTTAAGGATATGTGTTAATTTCTTGTTTCATATGAACTAACTTAATATAGATGTTTGTATTTCGGTACCATTAGTTTGAAACAAATCCTTATTAGTCTCTTTAGCACTTATAAAGTTTATTTGGCAAACCCTTTTTTTGAAAAACTTCTTTTTGCACCACTTTCAACACACTTATTTATTATGTTTTTTTCAAACTTGATAATGTATTCAAAAAAAAGAAAGAACAAATGTTCTATGCCCCTATTATTTATTTTAAAAAAAGCTTTTTGTAAAGAAGCGCTTTGTCAATAAATGAGTAGATGTCTATTTTTTGACCTTTTCTTTTAAGCCACGAAATTTATTACCATTTCTATTATGTAAAAGGTGAATCTCTTTAACTATAAATCTAAAGAATCGTCCACTTAACTGATGATAGTTTCAACATTTCCTAAAACAATCACTATCAACAAAGTACAAGACATAAATTCAGAATTTAAGAGAAATTACAAGTACTCAAATAAGAGAAACAGCAGAAAAAAAACAAAGAAAACAAACCCTCCGTTGAGAGAGAGGATTAGTTGCCAGTGAAGTTACATTGTTGTATAACAATATTTTGGAGCTGATAAATCTTATTATTGAAGATTTTCTTTTGCGAGTCGAACATGCTCGAGAAGAACTTCGCAGGACTGGTCGAGGCCAGTTGTAATTGATTTTGCATTGTAGACTTCGCCAATTGAAATTCCGACCAACCTCAAAACAATATATCAAATCAATTACAACTGGCCTTGACCAGTCCTACAGCGTTGTTCTAGAGCTAGTTCGACTCACAAAAGTAAATCATCTATAACCAGATTTGTCAGTTCTAAAACATCGTTGTGCAACAATGTAAACTCGTTGTCATCAATCCCCTCTCTCAAGTGATGGTTCGTTTTCTTAATCTTTGTTTTCTTTCTTCTGAAGTTTCTTTTATTTGAGAACTAGTTTCTCTTAAACTTTTTAATTTGTGTCTTGTACTTTGTTGGTAGTGATTGTTATAGGAAATCTAAGAACTAGTTGTGATTAAAGTAACAGTTCATTAGGTTTTACGGTTAACTAGATTAACCTTGTACAATATAGAAATGTTATTGAAATTATGTTTATGTAAGACATAAGTGTAACATACTGTATGTGGTTGTACAATTGAAGGATTAATAAATAACTTTTCATTAGCCCTGTGTATCCAATCTTTTTGGTTGAAGACTAGTATGCCTTGTAGTTTTTGTTAAAATTAAAGTCTTGGGTCAATTTGATGTGCCAGAATTTTTTTTCCTTGATAAAATTATATTTCAGTGTTTCGTGTTAACTTGAATATAATTGTGGAAAATGCAAAAATATTTTTTATGAAAGATAACTTCTAGCACTAATGTGCAGAAGTCATTCTCCATTATAATTCTAGTTGTTAGTCCATATTATCTGTTCCAATCAGAGCATGCGTAGACATTTTTTTAACTTTAAATACTCAAAGTTATCACCAAAAATGATATCTCATACAGTGATTTATAGTAAAAAAAATCTTTTAGGATTTTTTTGGGCTAATCCCTAATACTAGGTGGTGCAAGTTTTGAGACTCGGTCGACAAACATGAAGCAAAATTTGTGGGTTACCTATCATGATTCCAGATTTTTATCTGTCTTTTATTTTAGAATATAAAATTGCATCCTCAATATACAGACTGAATAATGGACAATATTGTTCAAAATTCAGATACATTTTGATGATAGAATTGAAATTGATGATTTACCAATATGTACACTGATATTGAACATATTATAAAAAATATATAAATGTATAGTTGAATTTATATATTATATAAAATAATTTATTCCTCATTTCAAATAGTTTTAATGGTAAATTAAGAAGAAAAAAAGAAGAAGAATGATGATGCAAAATTTTAAACTATATTTATTTGTGGGATCCATATTTAAGTGGAATATAAAATAATTTACTTTGTCATAAAAAATTATTTTAATGATTAATGTAGTTGAGTGATTTTTTAAGATAAAAAAGTTAAGTTGGGAAATTTATATATACAAAACAAAATTTAATGACTAAATAATTTTTCATAGTTCAATGATCCAATAAGATATTGACTCTTTTTTTCACTTTCTCCAAATGATAATGAAATTATGTTAGCACTCATAAATTGTTGAAAATGTCAAAAAACTTAATCTTATATTATGATTGATCTGCTTAGAACAATATATTACATTCACATGTATGTAACATAAAAGTAATCAAAACTCTACAACTGAACTATTAAACACAAGTTATGAATATAAAATACGGGTACTCCTACAATCGTAGCTGAACCTCCACACTTACAATCTGTATAAAATTATTCCAAACTAATAATTAACAAATAATACAATGCATAACTCAACAACAACAGTTCGACAAATTCAGATATCAATAGACAAGATCATGTTCACCAATCAAACGTTTCACAAAATGGCACACTCAGAAGTTCACAAATAACAAATATATGCATTGCAATTAAATTTTTTGTCAAATACAGAGATGCATGTCTTGCTTAGTGTGTAACACCTGGCAATTTGAAATAACTAGGAAGAAGCTTAGAATAGGAAATATTTATTCCTGGAGAGAGTTAAAAATCTGGAAGAAATTTAAAGTTAGAATAAATTGAGATTTTGGAAAACATCAAAAAGCAATAACTTCTATCTCAAGATGAGTTAGGTGTAATTCCAGACGTGGTTGGAAATCTATTGGAATAATCTTTCCAACACTATGGAGTTTACATGATTTTGAGTTCTTATGAGTGAGTTATGCCTTTTGGAAGTTGGGTTTTCGATTAAGGAAAATCCAATCTGTATTTTGCAAAGGTAGTTTACTCTTTTCCTTACCCGAGTTAATTAATTCATTTCTAGGAGTTCAATTGGTACAAAAAAATAGATTTTACTCAGATCAGAAAAGTTCATTTTACTCTACGGCTTCGAGAAAATAGAAAAAAGAGAAAAAGGGAGAAAGAAAGGAAGAATCGTGAAGATCTTCACAAATTTCTTGTGGATTTCGTCAAGGGGGTGATCCCCACAAGCTATATGAGAGCACATAGCATTGGGTCCATTCACCTACGCGTCGATCATGTTTAATCCAACGATTTTCATCCTAAAAGAGTTAGACATTGAAGTTCATGAGTTGTCTTCATGAATTGTTTTTCATATTTCAACTTACATATGATTGATGGGTTTTCTTGAGGCGTTTTAGCAACTTTAAGAGTAGTTCTGAGTTAGTTTCTACTGTACATGCTTTTGGGTTCTGAATCTAAGAATTTATGGAGACAACAATTCGATTTAGAATTATTGAGGATTAGAAAACGAGTCAAAATATTCATTAGACAAACTTGGGGAGGGACAGGCCCGGCACGCCCCATCTGCGCTAAAGAGTTTGGAGTAGCGCGCGTGTAGTGCGCTCAAATGGAGCTTCATAAAAGTGGGGCCTGGCGCGGCCTGCCCTGAATGCTCCCGGATAGGAATATTTCACACAGTTTTCGTCATTCAATCCATTCAAACCTTTCTAGAGTGTATTAACACTTCCTATTGATTCTAACTACTATAAATGACTTATGAAAATTATCTAGGAATAGGAATTACAACCTTGAATCCATAAGTATTTCTCAAATGCTTTTAAGTTTTTTCTAAGACTTGAAGTTAGATGAGTAAAAGAGTAAAATAGTAAAGTTTGAAATTTTTTTCTTCAAGTAAATATATGGGGACGAACTATTTCCAAAGAGTAAAAAAAATTCACGGAAGCTGAGATTCCAAAGAGCATTTGAGCTAGTTTTCAGAAAATAGTAATCACTTTCTTAATAAAGCTAGAGAGAAAACTTTGACTTTCAAGTTGCCCTTTTAGCTAAGTTTTTGAGCAATTATCCGAAACCACTGAAACAAGATATGTTTTTAAATATAAAAACCTAGTATATTTTTGAAGTAGTATTGAACACCGATATGGGGGAGAGTTTAGAAAACTCCGAGCTGCCATAAACCATGTATCCACCATGGGTAAAAAAGGGTCATACTTTTTAGATGATTCCGTCAAATCTTTTTAGCACAGACTAGTGGATTTTCTTAGTATTCCATGTCTATACTCATTTCTATTTATTGCACAATCCTAGAAGCTTGAGGCAAGATGTTGTATCATCACCATAGCTCTTATGTTATGATTGTCGATTAGAGAAACTCCAACATAAGTAATTTTATTTTATATACACATTTCATTGTTGATATTAGGCATATTTATATTCCTAGAATTCTACTAATGCCCATATTTACGTTTAGTATGAATTCAATCTTTATGTATTTAAGAGTCTTATCGAGTCGTTTGTTTATTTATGAGATAACCAACATAATTAGTTGTGTAGGTGAGCTTAATGGGTGAAACGAGCACAAAAATGAAAAAAGGGAGCAATCTTAAGGTTTGAGTCAAAAGAGAGCAAGGAAGAATTTGAGTAAAATGCACCAAGACATTTGTGTGTGGCTCACGCGTCGCGGAGAGGGAGTAGAATCATGGTAAAAAAAATTAAATATGAGGCAGAACACCTCATGTAGCTCGCGCGTCGCGGATGAGATGCCTATTTTGGGGCAAGAAAGAAATCATGAGGCAGAGCACTTTATGATAATCGCACGTCGCACAGAAGGAAAATTTGCATGGACTCGGAATTCTCAAGGCATTGCACGCCTGAGGCCAAGATTTGGCTGTCTCGACTTTTAATATAACTAAGGTTTTGTTTTTGTAGGGAGTATTCTTTTTTTTGGATTTTGAAAAATGACGACTTTGGAGACATTTTTCTGAAGCTTTAGGGTTGTTTCTCAATCTCTTTTCCTTTCAATGTGATCTCTTGAGTTTACTATTGGGTTTAGTATTGACTATCATATAGATCTCTCCTATGTTCTTACTTATGTATTTCATGCTTAATCACCATGAAATAAATCCATTGTCTGAATTGAACTTGAGAGAGGAATAAGAGTATAGAACGTTGACATATGGATCTTGTTGAACTCTAAATACCTAAGGTTCATTAATTTCTAGGATATGGATATAACTAGAAACCTCGTTTGGGTCACTATATAGGCAAATAACTTAATGCTCGGTAATTAAACACTCTATCCCCACTTAATGATGTAGTTACGGTGTTAATTATCATAGGCGATTAGAGGTTGGGAGACCATTATCATACATCAAACTTTGCGATTCATTGATTCGACATTCAGTAAATACCCTTACTAAATGAGAGTGAGTACATGATTCCTGATAAATGTTGCAGCTCTGGATCTTTCTGAAAACATATTTTATAAACCTTCACACTTAATCGTATTAATTATATTTGTTTTTAATAACAAATAGAAAATAAAGAACTCTAATAACTGGAACTGCCTTTTTGTTGAACTAAAAATAAGAATAATTTCTAGTTTTTAACGTGAGTCCCTATGGGTACGATACCCGACTCTTAAAAAGAGCTACTTTATTACTTGTATGACCACTTGTACTTTCGTGTGCGATTTGGACGCAAAAAGTTTTTTTCTCTACTCCCGTAGACTTTAGAATTAGAAAATATTTGACTTTTTAATTCTGATATAACAGGTATGTGTTGACAACTTGATCTTAGCATTTCATTATTGCAGGCTGTGTGAAACTACATAATAGACCAGGATCAAGGATTGTTCTCGACTATCTGAAAACCTGAAAGATTCCTACACAGAAGATGGAGAAAAGCTGAATATCCAATTCCTCTGGTTATTGGTGAACTACCATCTCCTTTCACAAAACAGAGGAAAAATTATAAGAACCTAAAACAATGGCTGCTGATATGAAAGTAAGAGATTTGGAAATCCCACGCCCCACCAATGTGACTTGGTGCATTCAGATACCTGAAGCCTATGGGAGATTTGAACTGAAGAAGATTATGGTGCAAATCTGTACACAAATGGGCAGTTTACTGGTCTTTCAAATGACGATCGTACAGTCATGCCCCGAGCTACCTCCGAGATGCAGACAAGGGACATAAGACCACAAGTGAACCCAAGCAAACCCTGCTGACATGATCATGAGCATACTAAAAATAATAAAATAATGCAGAATTTAAATCATAATATAGATGAAAAGATGGGGAATACCATACGCTAAAGCTGAGATATATGAAAACTGATGTGTTTAATACAAATAAGTTACTAACTCAATACTAAGATGAAACTAACTATGCCTGAAAATAGCCTCTAATTGACTGAAAATGATGGGACAAGCCCCAACTAAGTCTAGCAAAAACTGAAACTAAAGGACTAAAAAACTGAAATGAACTCGTGACTATTTTCCTCAGAGAATGAGGACTCACCATTGATTCAGCTGAATTGAAGATCGGGAAACGGTCTAAGCGTGATCTAGATACTGAGAACCTGAACCTACATCATGAAAAGATGTAGCACATATGCGTCAGTACTTGAATAATAGTGAGAATGTAGGATAGAGTAAAGCTGAAACAAAACATGATTGAACAAGCACAAAAGCAAGTATAACTTAACATGATATATTGAATTCTGAGTTAACTGGATGCAATGACCAAATTTATAACATGCTGAGACTAAATACTAACTGAACTGTAAATATGGTCAATGCAATAGAGTCTGACTTAACTCTGGGTTCTACTTATAAATAATAATAAAACCACATGAGCTAAAATGGAGTTCGATGTATACGCCCCATCGAGAGGACCCAATATACCGTGCCAGAGGTATAAAGACATGATTGCGTGATCACTAAACCAATGCCCACAGAGGGGACTTACAACCTACATGTCTAGTAGTTGTTAGACTATTTGGGTACGCTGAAACGTAGTCCAACATGGTATTATTCTACTCCCAATGAATTAAATGATTAACATATTATGACTGAATTTCTATAAATACTGTATGATCAAAATTGAACATGGAAATTAAGAATGCATTAATTACTCTAATAATGATGTATTAATAACTGAGGTATGCATATATAAAATAACTGAAATATTTGACCTAGCATGTGTAATTCAAGAACTAAATAAATACATAGCTAGAGCTTTGAAATTCATTCAATAAACAGAATGATAACATGGTAATCTGATTTTGACCTTATACCTAACTAATTCATGATAATCTGCTTAAGTTCTAGAAACCCTAAGTCTAGTCATGATATGGGAATCAAGAAACTGACTGAAAAAACTAGGGATCTAATGGGTGAAAGAAACTCACTAGTGAAATCCCACATACGTGGTGATGAAATCCACAGAGAAATCTTTAGATTTCAGGGCTGGAACTAATGGAACCTTGCTGGATTCTTGAACTAGGGTTCTTGAACTTAATCTGCTTTCTTGCTTCTAATTTTCTAAGTTTTGATTTACGATTTTGACTTAGGTAAGTTTGGGTTGTGTTTCTAGGCTTAAACTGACTAAAATCTCATGATTTAGAGCTTAAATGATGTATTTTAGGGGTTAAACGTACAAGGAAAAGAACAAAAGACCCTTGAAAGTTTGTTGCTGAACCAATCGATGACCTGGAGTGACAGGACATCGTTCAATCGACGGTCTGTAGTTTGGGTCCGTATTTGGGTCTGCTCGACAGACCTTCACTAAAATGGGCATAAATTTTTACTCAGAGGCCGGGTTTTAGCAAACCTGGTGGATATGGAAAGATAATTCAATTATCCATTATATCATAGGTCATAGATCACCTAATTCATTTTGTAGTAAAAGATATAACAATATTTAGTTAGCCCTATCAGCACATTCACTGTAACATATTGCTAACCTCACCTACGATCAGACCTACGGACCGTAGATTGAACGAAGGTCCGTGCTGGTCATCCATAGTTCATGTTAGAGGTTGGGTAACTTAAATCTCAATCCATGGACACAGACCACGGATCGTATTTCTACCATCAACTAAGGGATAAAAGGGATGTAACCAATCCATTCCTAGAATGACATCGAAGTCTACCATTTCTAACTCTAGAAGATCTCCTGAGGTTACTTTTTAAGATACTGTGACAGGGAAATTTTTGTATACCCGTCTTTCTATAACTAGGTCACTAACTGGAGTAGAGACCAAGAAAGATTCTGAGAGAGCTTCTGCAGTGACACTAAATTGGACTTCTATGTAAAGAGTTACAAAGAAAGAGTATCCCCGGATCTAACAATGCATAAACATCAAGCTCAAAGACTCATAACGTACCAGTTACTAAATCATGAGAACCTTCTTGATCTTGGCGAGCCTGAAGAGCATACAACTTGTTCTGGCACTGAACGCAACCTGTACGAGATGAGTTACCCTACTGAGTCGAGCGATATGCTTCTGATTCTGAAGATTTAGATTGAGCTCTACCATTACCACCTCCTTGACCTTGTCTAAAAGGAAAATTCCTCAACTTGTGACCAGACTGACCACATCCTAAGCGACCTTCTTTTCCTACGAGGCACTCACCTTGATCGTTCTTACCACCCTTAGGTCAAGTGGGGTAAGTTTTGTTTCCTAAAACACTTCCTTGAGATTTTGAGACTGTTGTTCTACCCTTCTGATCATACCTATTATTGAAGGATGGAACACTAGCTGATGAAGGGGCTCGGGTTGTAAATTTCAGTTGACTTTTTGAGCGATTTGCACCACTTGATTTTCTATGAAAGTAGTCATAGTTCCTAGCCCTAGTCTTCTTATTCTCGTTAGGCGGTTCCCTAAAATTATCACCCTCAACCTGCGGAGCAATAGTCATGAGCCTTGAGATTTTTATATCTCCTAGTAACATAACATTTCTGCACTCAGTTTTCACCAAATCTAACACTATATCAAAAACTTATTAATCTAATCCCTGGAGTCAGCAACCATGTGAGGATTATACCTGGAGAGTTGGTTAAAGTTGAGCCCATACTTTTGGACCGTCATGTTTCCTTGACTTAAGCTCATGAATTCTTGAGTCTTTGCTTCTCTCAACTCTCTTCGGAAAAACCTGTGCAAAAAGGTCGCACTAAAGTAATCCTAAGTAATAGGAGTTACATCTATACCCCTTTTTTCCTTCCACTGAGTGTACCGGATATGAGCAACATCTTTCAAATGGTCTGATGCCAACTCAACCTTATCATTTCCAGTGACCTGAATTACCTCAAAGATATTCTTGATCTCATCTAAGAAATTCTGGGGATCCTCACTAGTCTGCGATCCTAAGAGCTCAGGTGGATTCATCCTAACAAAGTCATAGACCCTAGATGTTGTTGATCCACCATCTGCATTCACCTGATCTTGAACCAGCTGATTATTTTGGTTAGAAACACTCTGAGCCAAAATTTAAATAACATTCCTGAACTCAGCATTGGAGACTTCCTAATCTGGGATTGCAGGAGCTGCGTTTGCATCCCTAGCGTTATCTCTATGAGGAGACATTATTTGAAATGTAGAACTTTGAGTTAGAATAGAATTAGATTATACCATACGCACGATATGAATAACAAGAAAGTGATGTTTTCCCTAAAACACTTCATGCCCTCCCTCTCCTTAGTACATTCGTGAAAAGGAGTCTACTTAGTGCCTCTTTTGAGACATCCTATGAAACCTAAACCTAAAACTCTAATACCAAGTTTGTCACACCCCGAGCTACCCCCAAGACGCGGACACGGGACCTAGGACCAAAAGTGATCCCAAGCTAACCCTACCAATATGATCATGACCATACTAAAGATAATAAACTTTGAGGAAGCTAAATCATAATAAGGATGAAATGATGAGGAATACTCATATGCTAAAATTGAGATATATGAAATCTAATGAGTTTAATAAAAAAGTTATCAACTCAATACTAAGCTTAAACTAACTATGTTTTAAAATAACCTCTCACTGACTAAAAATGCTGGGACAGGCCCCATCTGATTCTAGAAAAAAACATAAACCAAAAGTTTAAAATACTAAAATGAACTTATTTCTATTGTCCTCGGAGAATGAGGACTCAAACTAATTCTTCTGAACTAGAGATGTGAAATCATTCTAAGCGTAATATGGATGCTGAGAGCCGGAACCTACATCACGAGAAGATGTAGTGTACATATGCGTCATACTTGAAAGGTACTGTGCAAGTAGGATAGAGTAAAAATTGAAATAAAATATGAGTGAACAAGCACAAAAACAAGTATAATGTACTAAACATGATATACTGAATTATGAGCTAACTGGATTCAATGAAAAAATTAATAACATGCTGAGACTGAATACTAACTCAACTGTAAATATGGTCAATGCAATAGAGTCTAACTTAATTGTGGAGCTACTAATAACCAATTATAAAACCACATGAGTTAAATGTAGAGTCTGATGTATACTATTAAATGTAGAGTCCGATGTATACTCCCCATCGAAAGGACCCAATATGTCGTGAAAAATATATAAAGGCATGTTGGCATCATCACTAAACTAATGCCAAAAAATGGGACTTACAACCTACTTGTCTAGTAGTTCTATGACTATTTGGGTATGCTGAACCCTAGTTCAACTCGGTATTATGCTACTCCCAATGAATTAAGTCATTAGCATATTATGACTAGATTTCTGTAAATACTTGATAGCTCAAAACTTAATACGCAAATTGAGAATGCAACAATTAATCTGATAATCATGCATTAATAACTAAGGCATGCATATCTGAAGTAACTGAAATATCTTATCTAACATGTGTAATTCAAGAACTAAAGAAATATATAGCTAGGGTTCTGAATTTCATGAAATAAACTCAGTAATAACATGGTATTCTTACTTGGAACTTATAACTAACTAATTCATGGTAATCTGCTATAGTTCTAGAAACCTCAAGTCTAGTCATGATATGGGAATACAAAAACATGACTATAAACTAGGGATATAACTGGTGAAAGGATCCCAATAAAATTTCACATACCTTATGATGAAATCCACAGAGAAATCTTTAGATTTCGGGGCTGGAAATGATGGAACCTTGTTGCATTCTTGAACTAGGGTTTTTGACCTTTTTCTGCTTTCTTGCTTCTAAATTTCTAGGTTTTGTTTTATGATTTTTACTTAGGTCAGTTGTTTTTATGTTTCTACGCTTAAATTGACTACAATTTCTTGATTTAGGGCCTAAACGATGTACCTTAGGGGTTAAACGAACTAGGAAAAGACCAAAAGACCCTGGAAATTTTGCAGTTGGACCAATCGACGACCTGAACTGACGGGCCATCGTTCAATTGACGGTCCGTTGTTTCGGTCTCTTTGACACGTCTTCATTAAAATGGGCATAACTTTTTACTCGCAGGTAAAATTTTAGAAAACTCGGTGGCTATGAAAATATAACTCAATTATATATCATATGATAGGTCATGGAACACCTAATTAATTTTGTGCTAAAAGCTATGATAATTTTAAGTTGACCCTATCAGCAAATTCCCCTTAACTAACTGCTAACGTCACCTACGGTCAGACCTACGGACCGTAGATAGAATAAAGGTCCGTGATGGTCATCTGTAGTTCATGTCAGAGGCTGGTTAACTTGATTCTCAATTCACCGACACAGACCAAGGACCGAAGTCTGACTTATGAATCGTAGGTTTGTCGGTGGATTTACACTTAGTAGAGTTTTGTAGGCTGTGTTTTGGGAGAGCTTCAGTTGCAAACGGCGGATGCACAGTACGGCTTGTAGATTAGCCTACGGTCTGTCAATAGTGACCATCGATTGCACTTGTAGATTTATAAGAATATGATTATTGGTATGTTTTTATACGTGGTATTACATCTACGGTTTACATTAAGAACTTTTTCGAGATCAGTCAAACTTACAGTCCAACTATAGTGAATAAAGATTACATGAGGCTTACATTATTCCCTTTCTCTCTCTCAGGGAAAGAAAAAAGATGATTGAATTGAGAGCCTGTGAATTTAATCACCATCTAGAAAAATTTAGCTTAGAAGTTCCTCATTATGTTTTTTTCATCAAGTATAACATCAAAATTGAGGAGTGATATATTGAGTTTCAGGAAGAAAGGTGGAGAGAACTTGTACCATGCTTGGGACAAGTTTAAGTCGTTGTTGATTAGTTGCCCTCATAATCAATTATCTAACGAGCTGTTAGTCCACACCTTCATTGAAAGGTAGGAGCCTAATACAAAGATTTGACTTGATTCAGCTGCACGTGGACAGGCCTTGGAGAACACTTATGCGAAATTTTTCACCTTGCTGAAGAGAATTTCTTAGGGAAACCCAGAGTGGAATGGAAGTACAATGAAATCTGTAGTACAAAAGACTACAAGTATGCTAGAATTAGATGTTGTTACTACAATAACTACATATATTATTGCTATGCAGAATATGATGAACACATACTTTAGTAACATGTCATTGGGGAAACAACCTATTCAAGTGAACCCAGTTCAACAACCACCATAAGGTGCAAACCCAGACACTGTAAACTTTGTAGGTAATACTAAAAGAGGAGAATGCGAACAAAACTATGGGAACTGATACAACCCAAGTTGGAGAAACGAATAAAACTTCTCTTGGGGTAAAAATATGAATCATGGCCAAGGGCAACACCAATATAGGTTGCAAGTCAATGCTCATAGGTACAATAACAGGCAAACAAGAGCAACCAAAGCTGCAATCTATAAACATGAGTGTTGATGATATTGTAAAAAATATTATGGTGAACCAAGCTTAGTTAGGTGTAGATGTGAGAAATATCAATTGGATACTCAGTTAATGGAGAAACAATTTGGGAATTTTGATAGTGCCCATAATTGACAACCACAAGGAGGGTTGCCTAGGATACTGACCAAAATCTTGAAGAGGTTAATGTGGTTAGTACACACAGTTGTTAGCAATCGGAGGAGTTAGCTCCTAAGCAAAGCATCACTGAAGATGTAAACAAGGAAAGTGAACCCATGAAAGGTGAGTTCAAAGAGAATGAAGAACGATTAGTGAGACCACCTCCTCCATTTCCTCAGAAGTTCAAGAAAAAAAAAAGGAGGACGAGCGTTTTTTGTAGGTTTCTCTCTCTCTTTTGAAACAAGTTCACATTAATTTGCCTTTGGTAGATGTGTTACATGACATACCTAGGTGTTGAAATTACATGTAGGGGATTGTGGCGAGCAATAGGAGGTTGACAGAGTATGAAACTACGGAACTTACTGAATAGTGCAGCTCCACAATATAGAACAAGCTGCCCATTAAATTAGAAGATCCGAAAAGTTTCACTGTTAGGAACAATATAGGGAAGAGAATTCATGATAGAGGGATGAGCGGTCTTGGAACTAGTAGAAAATTGATGCAAACTTCGCTGTCAAAAAAGGTGGGGTTGGGTAGTCCTAAACCTAGTACCATAATTTTGCAGTTGGCGGATAGGTCGGTAGCTAGGTGTGAGGGTGTTGTAGAAGATGTACTGGTGCGAGTGGGATCATTTATTTTCCCAGTATATTTTGTAGTGTTGAATTTTGATCCTGATCCTGAGGTCCCCTTTATCTTAAGGAAACCTTTCTTCAAAACTGGAAGGGTAATGATTGATGTAGCTGCTAGGCAGCTTACTACGAGGACTCATGATAATGTAGAGGTTATTGATGTGTATAAATCGTTGAAAATGCAGATGTGTATGAGGAGTTGTCTGCCATAACTTTATCTGATCTTGAGGAAAAAGCTAAGTATATTGCAGCCAAGGATACCCTAAAGTGAGTGTAAGTGGGTGATGACCTATATGGGGATTTTAAAGCACAAAAATTTGTGCAGTTCTTTGATGTGTCACTTATAATGACAACTAGAGATCGTTTGGAGACTCTAAATAGGGTGTTGGTTCCTCCACCCAAGCCCTTCATTGAAGAAGAACCCAACTTGGAGATAAAAGACACTACCGTCCCACCTCAGGTAAGCATTCTTATGTAAACATAAAACTTTACAGGTTATTTTGTCTACAACATTATTATACGAATAGGTGGAAGTCGCACTACAAATTCTGAAGAGAAGAAAAATAGCTATGGGATGGAAAATTTCTGGCATCCATTGTAATATTCCCATTCTCTATATGATCAAAATATACATGGAAGAAAGGTATAAAGCAAGTGCACAACATAATCGAAGATTAAATCCGTAGATGAAAGATGTTGTCACGAAAGAGGTCATGAAGTGGCTCGATGCAAGATTGTATACCGAATATATGACATCAAATTGGTAAGTCCAGTGCAGTGTGTGCCAAAGAAGGGAGGAATGAATGTTGTAACCAAAGAGAAGAATGAGCTGATACTTTCATCTATTACATGAAATTCAATGAATCCACCAGGAAGGACCATATATAGTACTTTAAAGCGTATGTCATTCGTCTTGTGCAATGCCCTAACAACATTTAGAGATGTAGGATGGCATTCCTCCATGATATGGTGGATGACTTGGTTGAAGTGTTCAAGGACAATTTCTCAGTGTTTGGTGAGTTATTTGAACTGTTTTTACTAACCTTGACCGAGTTCTTACTAGGTGTGAGGAGCCCAATTTGTTGCTTAACTAGGAGAAGTGTCAATTCTCTGTTATATAGTGAACACAAGATCTCAAAGAGTGGCATAGAAGTTCATAAAGCGAAGATGGAATTGATTTAAAAATTTTCCCCACCTATATCAGTGAATGAAGTCCAAAGCTTCCTTGGACATGCTAGATTTTACAGGATACACACACACACACATACACACATAGATAAAGAGAGAGAGAGAACATGCATCTGGCTTCATGACTACAGTACATAAGCAGTTGTACTCAAGTAGGGACAAACTATCCTGGGAAGGAAGCTGCCCAATTGCTAAAACAAACAATGTACAAGCATAAAAAATGTAAATAACTTTATTGGAACTTCAAATAAACCTACTTAACTAAAGGGATAACTTTAAATAAGAGACTCAACAACTAAAGTGAATTAATTTAATTGGATTAAACTATTACACATAATTGAATTTCCTTTGCGATAAGTGGATGAGAAAATAGGCAACGGAATGCAGAAGAAATCTTCAATAACAAGCATATACACTTTCATCATATTCTGTCCACTCACATGGATCAAAACTCATTGGCCGTTTCACTGTTAGATTAAACGTTATTTGCATATCCACCAAGGAGCAAGGAATTTCTCCTTTTCTTCTACGGTAAATATCATATCCGTATAAATGTGAATTTTTGGGGGCATCTGCACAAATGGTTTTTCTAACACTCTATTTAAATTTATCAAAGGAAAAGTTCATTCATCTAGTTTTAAAGTCAAAATTTAGCCGACTTGCTTACAGAGTATAATTTCAAGAGTAGTCTCAAAAGAGAACTGCTAATGTCCTGACTAAGAGTTCTAGGTTTAAAGTCTAATGGAACAATCCCCATATTATGTATTGGAGTTAAAAAGAACATAAAATATTTCATCTCTCTGTTTTTAGGATCCTGAGAATTATTGTTACATTTCACAAAATATACTATTAAACTTAACTAGCACTGAACTTCCATGAACTTTCATCTAGTTATTACCTTTGAGTATCATAACCTGTGAACCTGACAGTTGCGAAAGTCCTAGAATTTCGTCATCCAAAAGATCAATATGTGTAACTTCATTCTGAAAATTGCACATTTCTAACATTTCTAGACTTGTTAATGTTGTGTTGCGTAATATTTAAGGAAAACTAATAAACACCAGATGATTTTCCAGGTTGGAATTCCTTTGCTTTTTGAATAGTTTGGACATTTTATCATGATGGGATACTATACATTTCTCTCTACCTTCCTCGACCCAACTATTAGGTTATAAGATTTTGTAGTACATAGTTCCATTGCTTGTATGATATTTGACATTAAGAACTTTGATTTCTAATTGCACTATAACTAGCCTCTCCCTGACAATTTCATTCTATCTTAGGCCATTGATTAAACCATTTCCAGCCAAGATGAGATATGAATGGAAATACATATTTGAAGCTTTAGAATATGGAGCTGGTTAGGACGACAAATGGAGTCCCTCTGAAGATCATAAGACGGCTAAAGATTAGATCCTAGTATAAAGAAACTATTCGTTCTAACAACATTCCATGAAACTTCCCAGTACATTATTAGCAGCAGTAAAGAGTACTAATGTTTATACTATAATAACAGATGCAGTAGCAAGTGATTCAACTCTCACATTACCTTTATTACAATAAATACAATCATAATTAATGTACAGTTGTATGTTATTTCTATAATACAAATTTCTACATATCAGGTTTCACAAGCAGACAAATGTTTTGAATTCATAACCATGAACATAAGTTTTCAGGAATAATCCATACACACATAAAAGGTTTTAGAACAAAGTTATATTCTTTATAATACTTCCACTCACATAAGATAGAAAATTTAATACATATGACATGGAGTCAATATTTATAAACGAGATGCAGCAAGAAGGAGCCCAAAAAGGATATTGTTGTCCATCACAGGCCCTCAAAAGTCTCACACAAATGCAGTTTTTCTTTCAAGGAACAAACAAAACTATTTTAAGCATACATGAATAAGAAGTTTTGCACTTTTTTGCTTTGGTAGATTAAGGGAATCACTTAGTTGTTCAATGTCTATAGTACTGATTCAGAAACACATGGAACAACCAACCAATTACTATCCTAATAAAGATAGGAAAGTAATAAACAATTACCTCATTCTGAGATTGTAAAGGAGATTGAAATATAATGAGGATTGTCTTCATGGTCTTAACTTGAAGACTCTTATAAGTCATTTCCTATTCTGAGAAAAGATTTGGAAAAAGGGCAGCGTTTAAATGATGTAATTATAGGGACCATCAATGTTCTTTAATTGAGGTTCAATCATCCTGCATTAGTTCTCTGAGTATATAAACACATGATTACCAAATTATAAAATATTTTAAGTACCGAAGGATTAAACAAACTACTTTCGATATGAGAAAGCTTTAGCACATCATCTTCGTTGTTCTGTCCCTGGTGAGCAACGACAAAATCATATGGGATTTCATTACTTCAGTGGCAAACATAGATAAAATCGTGAATAAATCTAAAAGAGCTTCGATCTGAAAATGGAATTTTTGTATCTGAACAAACAGTGGAAAATTAAAGAAGTATTTTGAAATCATCCTTCAACTTGTTTGTGAATAATCAGAGAACACCTGCAACTTCTGGAATATTCATCAGTACCCTTTTAAAGGACAAGCCTTAACAATCATGCATAAACTACCTTCACGGGTAAAGTTTAACAAACGACAATATCATATATCGTCTAACAAAAAATAGAGTTCCGTTCAATAACTTCTTTGCCTTATCTGTTATAAGTTTACAAATCATACACTGACTACCATCACTGATATAGGATAACACATGTTAGTATAATATATCGTCTAATGAAGAATAGAGTTCAATTCTATAACTTCTGTTGTACTATATATTAAATTTACAAAATTTGCTATCTCTCACTGTAATCCTTAAGGGCGACAAATTTTTAGATTAGGTTGCTTTGCACTTCACCAAAACCAAGTGATTTATAAGTTCCACCTTATATAAGTTTGTAGATCTTCCCAAGAAAGGTCTCCATGATTACAACAATGAAAGAAATCAACACACACAGACAAAGCCACAACCTTAACTTAGGCAGCTGAGAATATGTTCCCAGGTATCTTAGAATAAACAATGATAGATGGATATATTAACATAGCTATTAGATACATCCTCCATATAATGATACATACAGAAATATTACCAGATATCAATTACCTTAAGATTATGCAGACCCATCTACTCAACATAATATGAGTCCAAGCCAATGTAAAATTTACTCAATAAGCTGTAAACACAAGGTTCTAAAACAAGACAATAGCTTGCACGACGATTATGTTTTGTTTTAAAAAACTGTTGATTTTTAGAGTGAACTTCATATGATTCGACTAACAAGACCCTACAACTATTCAGTCTAATTTCAAAGTTCTAAATTAGGAACACAAACAGGTAACACAGTGTAAAGTAGGCAAGTTGCATAAGATTTTAAGACTAATGTTGAAATAAAATCTGGATCAGGAAAGTTGAATCAAATATAAAGCAAGCAAGTTGGAAAAACATCATTTAAATTTCACATGTAGAACAAAAAGGGCAAAGAATCAACTGATAAATCTAAATACGAGCTAGACAACCAAAAAAATCAACTGATGAAGCTATAATACAAGCTAGACTCCCAAAAATCATATAAAAACAAAAGAACATTAAACCCTAAATCTAAAATTTTGAATTTCAAATACAGAATTTCTTAAGTGATAAAATCTATACCAACAAAATTGTGTTCTTCAGTAAGAACTACGACGAAACTCGTGTTCTTCATCGAGAAGCTCCAAGCTCTTCCGAGAAATACATGAGAAATCAAGTTATTCATCGAGAAATATGAGAGAAAATCATGAGAAAATACTTAGCTATACAACTCTTCAATCAGTTTTTTAGACTTTAGCTTCAACTTTTTGATAAGCTCATCTGGGAAAATTTGTCTTCATAAGTTCAACAGAGACATATTAAGATGTGATTTTCTTCTTTGGGGACACATAAGTTTTATTAATGTTTTATGAATATTGGAGGGAATATAATATTTGGTGAAAATTTTAAGTCCACACTTATAATGTGTTATTTTTTCAATTAAAAAATGGGAAACTGTAAAGGTGTGGTCATATATATAAATAGGTGTTGCCAATTATATCATATTGTACCAACAGATATAAAGTGTATCTTATACCATTAAGGATTACACTTTTGAAGTCTTGTAAATATTATCGTTCCTAAAAGTTAAAAACTTTGGTTACGCTTTAAAAGTGTTCCTAGAACTACTTTAGGCAACACTTTACAAACGTAGTCCAAAATTAGTGCTGTTGTATACCTAAAATGGTGTAGTGTATAAGTTGAAATTGTGTTTTTCCATGATTTGCATTGGGGGATGGGGAGGATTTGTATGTTGTGAATACCATGTTTCATATTTCATTGTGTTGTATTTCAAAATCTTCAATAGAAGACACAATGTCATTGTAGCTTATGTAGGGTGTTGACGTGTGATGTTTGTACACTTCTTAGTTCAAATTCTTGAGTAGAATTATCAACTTTGCATGGATATATTAGTGCTTATTCTGATTGGGTGTGGACTTCAAAGTCAAGTTGATTTCCTTTCCCTCTTAGCGTTGAAGACTTGAGTAGACACGAATTTGGTGCTTTCTTGAATACGTTGTGAATAATAAAATTTGGGAAGTCTGAGTACCTAAAATGTGATTGATTTGAACTAAGTGTGGGGTTGTGTGCGCAAGCCAAATGTATCTTGCGTGTTGGTGTAATTCTGAGACTGAAATTTGATACATCATTCATGTCACTTTGTCTACTTCACAACGTCCCGGGAAAGTAGTGTCCCAACAAGTTCACAAGAAGCGTCTAAGGAGAGGTCATGTACAACTCTTGCCTCTGTCCCGTAAGGTACAAAATTAGAGGTTCAGAATAAAGGCTGGCTCTAAGGAAGGAAAAGGATGGTGAAACAATTATATTGAGTTATCCTACTTCTCGGATGTATGCAATGATCAGGATAACTTGGCCTGGGAGTTCCTGCAGACCTTGAGGCTAATTAGAGAGCTTAGGATTGAGTTCGCATATTCTGATCTAGATGAGTGCAAATTAAGCTTAGATCATGATTTCTATGCCGATTGGGTACCGAAAACTAGGTGAAACTTTGTGACTATTCGGTGTGTAAATGTACCTATTACACCCACAAGCATCAATGATACTTTGGGTACTGCACAGGGCACATATCCTCTTGTGCTAACTAGGAATAATATTAGACCCCCCATATCAGGCCATCCGAAATCCACTATATGATCCTAAATCCATTGGTCAGTGGACAAAGCACAACATCAATAGATATCACAAATCTCTTCTATATGCTCGCATGCTTCGAGAGACGCATGTGTGGCTAAAAGTAGTGATGAGCTGCCTCATTCCCGGCATATATTACGCGGACATCACTTTTGACGGGGTATGTATGTTGTAGTATTTGATTATGAGCACAAATATCAACATAGGGCTATAATTAAATCGGTGAGATATCGCAGAGACGTGGTAATATAGATGGTTCTGATTCCATGGAAGATTGAGAAAGGAGTTGTTTTTTACCTTGCCTTGCGAAATTTATTGAAATTTTAAAATGCACTTGGGATAGTACAATTGTATAAGTGTGGGGTAGGGTGAAAAAACTTATTTGATATATACATATTTTGTGCTTGAATAGAGTTTTCTAGTTTTATTTTGGGTTCATTGGTAGTTGTTTCTGGTTCTTTATCCATAAATAGTCCATTTGAACTATACAAAAATACCAAAAGATTTTTATTCTTTATTAGAATTGAGTTCATAGTTATAGATCAAGTCATGATGCCCAATGATAGACGGATGACAACTGTATTAAGGGCAATTCCACATTTGTGTCGTAGGATGGGTTGTGTTGAAGCTGTAACTTTGTGAGAAGGGTTGTATAAATGCATTTAAATATGTGTATATGATCTGAATGTACAACTTGATCTTAATTGAACCTTCTGCATGACATGATTTTGTGTTGAAATTGATCCTTTTTGAATAAAACATGTGCCATGAGTGGTGAGTTTTGTTATGATATCCAAGTTATGTTTCTTAACCTAGAACTTGCCCAAGTTGTTACTGAAGAGAAATGCAG
The DNA here is from genome assembly GCF_001406875.1 of Solanum pennellii. Lineage (NCBI taxonomy): Eukaryota > Viridiplantae > Streptophyta > Magnoliopsida > Solanales > Solanaceae > Solanum > Solanum pennellii. The sequence goes on from NC_028640.1 coordinate 15,982,270, forward strand.
GTGTTATTGTGCTTGAATGATGACAGCAAGCTTTCTTTGAAAATGGTTTAAAAATTGATCATGTTAAGAAATATTATCCCTAGTCCTACCTGTCACACCTCTTTTATTTTTTACAATTGTTGAGGATATGACGGGTTTTAAAAAAAATATGTTTTCATTTTTTTATAGAGTGGCCACTTGGAGTTGAGTTTTTTAGGTGTTCCATGTCACAAGATAGTTCTTAGGTTAAAATAAAATTTTTTTTTTAATGGTCTACGAAAAACAGAGATTGGATAAGGAATTCTATTGACCGGAGGGAAGGTATGAGGCAACTCCCGAGTCCCGTGGTTCTAGCACGGTCACTTTATTAACTTATATTTGGCTAAAGTAATTTATTTATTTATTTTGGATAAAAAGGGGAAAATTGTATTAATTACTATTTTTAAAAAAAATTGATTTGCCTAAGAGCGTAACCGCACACAAGACCCTTATTTTTAGAAAAGAATATACACCAAGGATCATAACCGAACACATGATGGTATTTGAAGTTTTATTTTATTGTTTAAAGAAAACAAAACACAATAATTAATTACTCAATTTTTTAAAAAAAAATAATGATAAAAATGAATAAAAGAAAATGGTGCAACAGATAGACCAAGAAATTATTAGTATTTAGTTATTTATTATTATTAAAAAATTTCTAGCATTTATATTTATTGTTTTACAAAAAATAAAATACAATAGACAGTTAAGTTTTATAACTAGACAATGACAACAAAAGAAGAAAAAAATAAATTTTTTTTTACAAAATTACAATTAAACACTCTTTTAAACTAATGATATACTAGTTTTAATTTTTTTTAATATTGATAAAAGTTTAAGAAATAACCAATTTGTTAGAAAAAATTATAAAATGACTATCTTGACTTATTTTATGATGATTGCAAAATAACAAATTTTCTAATTGTTAAATTATTAAGTCAAATTAGTCAAATTAGTCAACTTTATATTTTTACTTTAATAGTCAATTCAAATATTTATTGAAGAAAAAATTTATTTTTATTTTTATTTTTGAAAAAAAGACCATATTTACATATATATTTTTTTTCCAGAAATAACAAGATTTACATTTTTTGCAGAAGTAACCAGATTTTACATTTTCCTTTTGTTGCAAAAATGACTAGATTAAACCCTTGTGCAAAAATGACTAGTTTTACATTTTTTATTTTTATTTTTTTCTTAAGTTCATTTTTCAAAAAGAAAGTTACCAAAAACCTAAAAAAATGCGATTTTTATATTTTTTTTACCTTTTTTTACTTACTAAAGCTAACATTTAAACTAAATCTGATTAATAATATATATGTACATCATAATAAACACAATCATATGAGAAACAATATAGAATTAACTAATAAAAATATACCAACTAAGTAACATAAGGATAAACATAATCATACGAGAATCATAATAAACTTAGCAAAAAAAAATATCAACAATTTTTCAATAAAAAATAAAATAAAAAGAACATAAACATTAATTCAAGATTACATTGAAATGTAAAAAGAAATACATACAGTTGATGACAAGCAAATAATAGAAGCAAATTCAATTGAATTCCCAAGACAACCCAAGAGAAATATCTTTTTTTTTTTTAAGAAGAAGAATTTTTTTTTTCTTCTTCTGATTTTCTTTCTATCTTTTTTCTTCTTTTCCTCTTTTTTCTTTTGGAAAAAAGAAGGTGTTTAAATAGGTATTCAACATTAAATCTTCCACTTTTCTTGAAAACTTAAGAGCCAATGCATGCATTGGACTCTCTGTTTTCCCAAGGTGCCACCCAAGATGGCCAATGATTTTTTTTTTTGTTTTAAGAAAAATCAAATTAATTGAATGATTAATTTTCCCTTTTTGATGAACCATTTACTTTTTTCATTAATTGAATATAGTTATATGGGTCATAAAAAAAAAATAGGCCCAAATGTCATTTAGATGACACATTAATTTTATTCATTGTTTGAAAAATAGTTAATGGGTCATTTAAAAATAAAAGACCCAAATGTCATGTAGATGACCTATTTCTTTTATTCATTATTTGAATAATACCTGATGGGCCATCTGAAAATATCTAAAAATAAGCCCAAATGTCATGTAGATGACCAATTTCTTTTATTCACTGTTTGAACAATAACTGATGGGCTATTCTGAAAAAATCTAAAATAGGCCCAAATGTTGACCCATTTCACCAAGACCCAAACAAATTGACCCACTAACACAAAATCTAAACATCTAAACAATTTTAAAGATCAAACACAACTAAATAATGCAGTAAAAAAGAAAAAGAAAAAAAATAAACACAAAACGAAATAAAATTAATAAATAAATAGTAATAATTCTTCAAGCAACAACATAAACATGATAAACTTAAAGAACATTAGTAACATAAATCCGACATCAAATGACTTATATGGTCAAACGAAAAAAAGATAATGATGAATTTGGATAAAGATTGAGAGGGGGGGGGGGGGAAGATTGATATAACTTCTGGGTAAATGAAGGTCGCCGGAAAATTTTTTGACGGATTTTGAACATAAAATATATATCAAATGATAACCATTGAAGAACTCTACACATTTATGTAAAGATTTTGGGTTGGGAATGACCGGACCTTTATAAATCTAAGGAAAAAAGTAAAAGTTCATATTTGGTTTTTCATTAGATCTACGGAGTTTGGCTATAGATATGGATGAAAGGTTTGTAGATTTACATAGAGGAGGGTGAAAGGAAAAGATGGTAACATTTTAAATATTTTTTGGCCAAAAAGGTGGTAGCCACCGGGCGGTAGTGGCGGCAGCGATGGCCGGCCGACGGCATGGTAGTAAGGGGAAGAAGAAAAATGAAAAAAATTTAAAATAAAAATTTTTTAATTTTTTGGAGTTTTGTATTTTTTTTTGGGTCCAATAATAGCACTTAGATCAAAATATCATGAATGGTTGAGATTCAATCTTGACCATTTCTATTGACCGGGTCAATCGATTAGGCCATCAGAATTGATCTAAATCAGCCCAATTTAAACCAAATTCGGTCATTTGAGCCAATAAAATAATAAAAACAAATACAAAAAATACAAATAAACATAAGATTCCTTACAAAAATATTATAGGAGTAAAATAAACACGTAAAAATTAGGCGTTCACAACATGCCCCTCTTTGCTTAGAAACATGAAGAGTTTTCAAGCAAAGAAAGTAAACGAAGTGGCTAATTTTTGACTGTTTCAAACTCCGATGAAGCCATTTTGTAAAATTTGACCGAACCTTGCTTCAGAGGTTGCCTACATATCCTTGATTAAAAGGAAATCAGATCACTGTAGTTCGACAAACTTTGATAGGTGAAACTATCAGAAACAGTGGCCGAAAGATTGCTGCATATTGCTTGTATCATCTACTGCCTATAGTTACAAAGAAAAGAGTTAGAGAACTATGTATCTCTACATTATAAATGTTGTAATAATTCTAATTGATGTATCTTCTTAGGATCTTGTCTAGATCTTTCACTTGCTCTGCGCATTATCTTTGAGATCGATCTTCATGCTGTCTTGGCGGCTGGTGGATCATTCTTAAGTGCATGTTTTAACTTGAGTTGGTTGTTGAAACTTAAAACTCAAGATCACAAAATGAATAACCCATGAAGAATATGTTTCCTTTAGAAAAGAAGAAAACATATGAGAATCTTGAACTAGGAAGTATAACCCTAGAATGAATAGGTTAAGTGAGGAGTGTTGCCCTTAGAATTCCAAATAATACCCATTGTCCTAAGATTGGATGTATCCCCAAAATGTGACACGGTGTTTATAACCTATGAATGTTGGTGCGTATTGCTCCAGATATGCATATGGTGCGTATTGCCCATGAATAGAGAATTGATCTGTATTGCATGCGAATAAGGACTGGTGCGCACTACACATAAATTCAGATTAATGCGTATTGTATGAAATTCAGACTGGGTTGTATTACTCATGAGCACAGGATGGTGCGTATTGTCCATGAATAAAGGATGTGTGCGTGTTGCAAATGAATTCCACATGAATTCCAATTGGTGCGTATTGCCCATGAATAAAGGATGTGTGCTTGTTGCACGAAATTCAGATTGGTGCATATTGCATGAAATTCATACAGGTGTGTATTGCACATGAACAAAGAATGGTGCGTATTGCCTATGAATAAAGGATGTGTACGTATTGCACGGAATTCATATTGATGCGTATTGCACAAAATTCAGACAGGTTTGTACTGCACATGAACAGAGGATGGTGCGTATTTCCCATGAATAAAGGACGTGTTCTTGTTGCACAGAATTCAGATTGGTACATATTGCATGAAATTTAGACAGGTGCATATTGCACATGAACAAATGATTCTGCATAATTCCCATTATTAAATGGACGTGTGCGTATTGCACGGAATTCAAATTGGAGCGTATTTCTCGAAACTCTCGCATTGATAGGCAAAAGTGTGTGTAGAATGAGATGAAACACCAAACATTTGAAGACATTCAATATCTTCCTTTTTGTGATGTTTCATTTTTGACTTGTAACCCTGCATTTCTTTTTTCTTTCCGTGTTGAGCAAATGAAAGAGAAAATTGTTAGTTTAAAGTGATGTCCCAAAGAATCAAGACCTCATGAATTTTCAGTGAACATCTGAGGTGCGTTTAGTCCTTGCTCAATGGCTTGTCAACTCAGATACTCAGCGTTACTTTTGGCAACCCGTAGTAAGCTTGCACTCTGTACTTTATTTTGTCAAAAGATTATATCAAAAAGAGAAAAAAACCAAATATCAAACTTAAGAGTATGAAAGATTCTATCAAGAAGACAATAAACTTAATGAAGTATATTCTTTAAAAATGAGAAAGAGAACTTATCTGGAGGCATATGTCGACTTTGATTGAACCCTGATATGCACTTGGACTTGCCCCCTGATCCGTTTGAATTTTTTAGTTCTCAAAATCTGAGTCATCGTCAATTGATATATGTGTCGAGAAATAATCATCTTTGCAGAATTCATTGATGATGTTCTCTCCCTTTATCTTAAGGTGCCCGTAGGATTTTCGCCTATAACTTTTTTTTATATTTTTTTTCGTCTTATGATTCCTATAAAGATTTTCACTTATAAGACTCTCTCTCTCTCTATCTCTTTTTTTTTTACTTACTTATGGTACCCCCAAGGGTTTTCACTCATCAGTTTTTTTTTTGTTGCCTTTGATGATTAATATCATTTTCAGATTTGATAAAAAAAGTTGGTTGCCATAATAAACCGAATTACAATATGACATTATTCTATAAAAAAAAACTAAAATAATGCCCCAGTTTTTTTAAGTACTGGAAAATTGATTTTTTTATGTGACCGAACCCTTAAATGGTTGCCTTCGTATCCTTTCAGAATCAGGTCAAACATAGTTCAGAGTTTTCAATGAGATTTTTTTTGGAAGAGGTGCCTTTGTTCTTTCAACCCCAAATTTGTAGCAGAACCTTAGAATGCATTAGATGTAGTATCTTTTGACTGAATCTGCATTAACAATGCTGCCCGTGATTTTTCCTTCCACATCAGTAAGGTGCAGGGCTCTTTTTGACAATACTTCCTTGATAAGATATAGACCTTGCCAATTTGGGGAAAACTTTCTCTTGGATTCTTCTTGGTGCGGGAGAATGCGCTTTAAGACCAGTTGACCTACTTCAAAGTGTCTTGGGTGAACCTTTTTGTTGTATGCACGAGTCATCCTTTGCTGATAAAGCTACCAAAACAGACAGTCGTAAATCATTTCTCGTCTATTAATGCGAGTTGCTCTAGTTAGGTTTTGACCTATTCAGTACTCTTCAATTTCAGCCTCGACAATGATTCGAAGAGATGGAATTTTGAATTCCGCTTGAATCACAACCTCAGTTCCGTACACCAACAAATAAGGAGTTTCACCAATCGAGGTGCGCACTACTGTGCGATATCCTAAAAGTGAAAAAGGCAACTTCTCATTCCATTGTCTAGTGCCTTTATCCATCCTTCTAAGAATCTTTTTGATATTCTTGTTGGCTGCCTCCACAGCTCCATTAGCTTTTGGTGGGTATGAAGTAGAATTGTTGTTCACAATTTTGAACAGCTCGCATACCTCCTTCATCAGATTACTATTGAGGTTGCTGCATTATCTGTGATGATAGCTTTTGGGATACCAAATCGACAAATAATGTTTGAATGAACAAAATCCACGACCGCCTTCTTGGTGACTGCTTTGAAAGTTATCGCCTCCACCCATTTGGTGAAGTAATCAGTTGCAACCAAAATTGTAACGACCTGTTTAATCGTTTTGAGCAGCAGATTTTATTTCTGGAAAAACTGTGTGAGTCGACGGAACCCACGACGGACCGTCATGGGTAAGACGGGCCGTCGAGGGGGTCTCGTTCCAAAAGACTTAGACTTCTGAAATTTGGGTACTGAAATCGACTCTCTGAACTTGGCGACG
>NC_028640.1:15992685-15992877 GCF_001406875.1 Solanum pennellii
AGAGGTGGTCATGGTAGAGGCCGTTATTCTGGAGGACGTGGTGGCCGAGGTAATGGTGGTCACCAAAACGGCCGAGGTTATGGGCAAACTGGAGCCACTACAACACAACATGGTAGGGGAAACGGACAAACAAACGAAAGGACCCATTGTTATGCTTTCCCTGGGAGATCGGAGGCGGAGACATCTGATGCT
>NC_028640.1:15998115-16018426 GCF_001406875.1 Solanum pennellii
CTTCTTAGAATACTCTTAGTTTAGTAATTTGATCATAGATGTTCTTGTGGTGATGACTTCCAGATTTTGGGGAAATAGTAGATGTTGAATTTTAGAAGTTATTGAATTGTCTTTTATTAATATGTTTAAGTCTTCCGCATTGCTTTATGTTGATATTAAATTGAAATGTTAAGGTTTAGATTGGTTGGTTTGCTCACATAGGAGGGTAAGTGTGGGTGCCAGTCGCGGCTCGGTTTTGGGTCGTGACAAAAATGAATCGATGTCCATTAGAGGCTTTTGGCTCAATTGGTCCGATTTCATCCATTTCCCATGCAACAAAGAGACAAGGAGCAGCCATGGGGTGCAACTCTTAATGAGGTGAATTAATGAGATCACCATGGATTTGACATTGATGACACTTTTTCGCAAAGTGAAAGCAATCCCTTTCCATGGTAAGCCAATAATACCCCGCCTGGAGTATTTTTTTTGCAAAGACATATCTGTTCATGCGTGGTCCACATACCCCAGCGTGCACTTCATTCATAATTTTCTCGGCTTCTTCAGCATCCACACATCTCAATAAATTCAGATCAGGAGTTTGTTTATATAAAACATCCTCGCTCAAAAAGAAACCATTTGCCAGACGTCTAATAGTTCTTTTTTGGCTTATGTTGGCATGTTCGAGGCATCTCCCTGTCTTAAAAAAATTCTTGATGTCTGAGTACCATGGCTCACCGTCAGGTTCTGCTTCCACAGTATTACAATAGCCATGTTGGTCCCGAACATGAATCTCCAATGGGGTGATGTAAGTGTTTCAAGGATAGGGAAGCATTCAGGCCAAAGTAGCCAAGGCATCGGCCAAATCATTATGAATCCTGGGGATGTATCTAAACTCGATGTACATGAACCTTTTGCTATGATATTCCACATATTGTCTGTATGGAAGGGGCTTGAGGTCTCGAGTTTTCCATTCTCCTTGAGCTTGTCATATAAGCAAATAAGAATCTCCCAACACAATTAGTTCTTGCACACCCAAATCTATTGCCATATTTAGACAGATGATGCAAGATTAATACTCAGTCGGGTTATTTGTACAAAAGAAGCGAAGTCGAGCTGTTACAGGGTAATGTTGCCCTGTGGGCGATATTAAAATTGCCCAATTCCTGTGCCTTTTGTGTTGGTTGCTCCATCAAAGTACAATTTCCAAGCTTGATTTCCATTTGAACCTACTTCCTCAATTGAGTTAATCTATTCATCTGGAAAATATGTATCCAATGGTTCGTAATCACCATCGACTGGGTTCCTTGCCAAGTGGTCTGCCAAAGCTTGGGCTTTAATTGCAGGTCGAGTGACATATATAATGTCAAATTCAGTGAGCAAAATTTGCCATTTTGCGAGTCTGCCAGTTCGCATTGGCTTCTCAAAGATGTACTTTAAAGGATCCATCCTTGATACGAGGTAAGTTGTGTTGGACAATAAGCAATGCCTGAACTTTTGAGATACCCAAGTTAGGGCGCAACACGTCCTTTCCGAAAGGGTGTACTTGACCTCATAACTAGTGAATTTTTTGCTCAAATAGTAGATAGCCTGTTCCTTCCTTCCTGTAGCATCATGTTAACCGAGAATACACCCAAAGGAATTATCTATTACTGAAAGATATAGAAAGAGAGGCCTTTCAGGTTCAGGCGGTACCAACAAGGGATGGTTGGACAAATACTCCTTGATTTTTTCAAAAGCTCGTTGTCAATCTTCTGTCCATCTGAAAGTAACATCTTTCTTCAGAAGTTTGAAAATCGGCTCACATGTGGTTGTGAATTGAGCAATAAACCAGATGATGTAGTTCAACCTCCTAAGTATACTCATGACTTCAGTCTTATTTTTCAGGGATGGAAAATCTCAAATGGCTTTTATTTTGGAGGGATCCAATATGATTCCCCTTCTACTGACAATAAAACCCAGAAGTTTTCCAAATGGAACTCCGAATGCAGATTTTACTTAACTAAGCTTGAGGTCATATCTTCGCAGTCTTTCCAAGAATTTTCTCAAATCTTGCACATGATCAATTCGTGTTTTAGATTTGATGATTACATCGTCGACGTATACTTAAATTTATTTATGCATCATATCATGGAACATGGTGGTCATAGCCCTCATTTAAGTCGCCCCAGCATTTTTAAGACCGAATGCCATGACCCTGTAGCAATAAGTTCCCCATGGCGTGGAGAAAGCAGCTTTCTGAGCGTCCTCTTCATCCATAAAGAGTTGATGATACCCCGCATAACAGCACACAAAAGATTGCATCTCGTGTTTTGTACAATTATCAACTAGTATGTGGATATTTGTCAATGGAAAGTTGTCTTTTGGACTAGCCTTGTTCAAATCCCGATAGTCAACACAAACTCTTGTCTTTCCATCCTTTTTCGGCACAGGAACAACATTTACCAACCAAGTAATGTAACAAATAACTTGGATCACCTTTGCATTCAGTTGTTTCATTATTTCTTCCTTGATTTTTTCACTCACGTCCGGTTTGAATTTCCTTCTTTTCTGTTGGACAGGTGGAAAATCAAGATAAACGGGCAACATATGAACCACTAAATCAACACTCAAGCCTTGCATGTCATCATAAGACCAAACAAATACATCTTTTTATTCAAACAAAACTTTTTTTATTGCCTCTCTAATTTCCTGATTGATATGTAAACTTATTTTTATTTCCTTAACATCCTCAGAACTTCCCAAATTTATTGTTTCAGTTTCACTAAGATTAGGCTTTAGTTTGTGCTCAAACTGTTCCAATTCCCTATTAATTTCCCTAAAAGCATCTTCTTCATAATATTCCACCTCTTGACATGGTGATTCAAGAATAAACAACTCTTTGAAATCAGGGAGTGAATTCCGCATGCATGTCATGTTATCAAAGCCGGAATTTACAGAACTGAAAAATAGAGAATAAGAATTAAGGGAGAAAAAGACAAAATTTTACTATGAAACTGAAATTTTATTTCATTGACAACAAAAAGACATAAAGGTTGACAATAACAAAATACTTTGAACTATTCATGCCACAACCATGAGAATAACAAAATACAAAAAGTAGCAAAACAAACTACCACGACTCCTTCCTTATGGGGAAAGGAGTGGCTTCCCAATTGCTTAACTCAACACCTAAGCCCACGAGCTGCATATTGGCATTACTTGTACCTTCACCAACTTGGACCATATTACTTCACAAAACAACTGACTGAGATCCTGAATAACTTCTTCAATGTCTTCAAGAGTGAATAAATCTTTCAATTCTTGACCCTGAGGTATGATAAAAGAATGAGAAATATGAGGAATCGGTTGTGGCAACAACCAATCAATCCATTTCTCTTGCTTTTTTGGTATCCAAGGCCAGAGGTGCCTTTGTTTCCTAAGAGAGTAATGGGATCCACGATTCCCTTCAAATATACTCCCAAACCTTTACCGTGTTGATAACCATATTTGAGCATCGTCGGTGCTACCATTGAAGCGGAAGAAGAGATACATGATTGGATGATAGATTCTCTTTATTTAAAGAGATCGACTGATACAACCTCAAAAGACTGGAAAACAATAGAATCACATCCTTCCTTTTCCTCAATGTATGAGATGGATGGATCTCTGTAAATAGGAGAATCAGCTTCCCCATGAACAATAATTTCTTGAATGTTGTATTGAAACTTGACAACATGATGTAGAGTTGATGGGACGGCTCGAGCCCATGTGGATCCATGGCCTCCCTAGTAGAAAATGATAAGATGTTTCCATATACATTACTTGGAACACAATCATAAAGACTACTGGCCCAGTTTTCAAGTTTAACTTGGTTTCACCAACGATATCCCTCCTTGAGCCGTCATAAGCTCGCACAAATACATTATTGGGGCTAGTTCTTTTCAAGCTTTGCAGCGTAGAAAAAGGACATATGTATACCCCTGACCCTCCATCTATCTTGACCCCTTTACATAGCAACCTTCACATGTCACTGTAAGAGCAAAGCGTTTTTGTGTCTAGCTCCCTCCTTGGGCAACTCATCATTAGTAAAAGTGATGGCATTTGACTCGAATACATGCTTGGTCCTATTCTCCAACTGATTTATTGTGGTCTCTTTTGTGCAGGTGTCTTCTTCAATTGTTCCACGACAGAGTAATCTGGAACCTTATGCTTTTTTAGAAATTGTACATTTTCTTCCTCTGTAACTTCTTTCTTTAGTGTTACTTGGATATTTTCAGTGATCTTCCCTTTTCTTAATTCTTCTGGAGAATAACATCTTCCAGAACACGTCGAACCCCCCGCTTCATAAACTTCTTCGACAATCTCCTTTCCTCGATAAACCACTGCGGTTTTGTTATTGTTCCAAGGGACAACCTTTTAATCAATTACTGGAAGCTGTTGAACGGGTTTAAAAAAAAGAGGCTCTTTCAACTTGGTCAAGCAACATTGGTCATGTTGTGTTAGTGAAAAGCCTTTTGATGCATACAACTATAGCATAGCTGCTCGAACTTCAATCCCCTTTGAAAACCTCGGGACGCACAAGACTTTGGTGTCAAGATTGACAGCTTCCACACTCTGAGATGCACCTGGTTCTAATCTCTTTATTGACTTGTCTTCTTCTCCGATCTTCCTAAACAACTTTCCCACTTTGCTGAAGAGTTTGTACTCTTGATCATCACAAACCATACCCACTAAGTTGTTTTCAGCTGGAAGTGGGTTATTGGTCACATTGGGAGTGTTTTGATCATCTGTCACAACAACAACTCCATGCTCGATCAGCTTCTCTATTGCTCCTTTCAAGGTCCAACAATTATCAGTGTTGTGTCCTAGGGCTCCTGAATGGTATTCACATCTTTCATTGTCTTGGAAACCTAGAGAATTTTTATTTTTCTGTGCATGATTTTGAGCAAAATTTTACGTAAGAGGAGAGTTGTAAGGGAATGATAGGATGGCCGTTGTGGGCGAAAGTTTCCTTGAGATGGGGCCCAACAATGTGGGCGATTGGGAAAATGCACATATGACTGAGCATTTAAGACATGTACAGAGAAGGAGATACTGGATATTGAGGGGCATAAGGGTAATAATTATGAGGATAGCTAAGTTGTCCCTGAACTGATGTGTAAGGACAATTAGACTTTTTTTGAGCTCCCCTTTACTCCGATGCCAGTGAAATAACTTCCTATTTCTTTTTATGATTTCCAAAACTTGTTGAACCACCTTGAGTGGCCTGAGTTGTAGCTTTGATTGCTTCCTAGATTACGATCCTTCTTGTTTTGAGACAAGACCATTTCCCCAATTTTTATTGATGTGTGAATCGGTCTTCCCAATGGGGCTGTGAGGTGGTGGAAGTAGTTAGGATCTTGAGCCTCTATGAAGATATCAACCAATTATTGCTCATTTAATGGGGGCTTGACTCGGGCTACTTGTTCCCTCCATTTGATAACATATTCTCTTAAGCTTTCACTTGGTTTTTTTCTTGTATTGGAGAGTGTATTATGATCTTGCATAATATCGACATTGTACTGAAATTGTCTAACAAAATCTTGAGCCATATCATCCTATATGTGCCAGTGGGAAATCTATTGGTCTATAAACCATTCTTAGGCAACACCAGTCAGGCTCTTACAAAAATAAGCCATGAGCAATTGTTCTTTACCCCCTTCACCCGAAGTTGATTATAGTATCTCCTAAGGTGGGCTATGGGATCACCGTGTCCATCATACTTATCAAACTTAAGGGTTTTGAACCCAGGTGGCAGGTGGACATTTGGGAACCTACACAAGTCTTTGAATGCAACACTTTTGTTCTCTCCTAACCCTTGCATGTTCTTCATGTGTTGCTCGATGCTTTTCATTTTTTCCAACATTTCTTCTTGCTCTGAGCCTGGAGTGGGCCTCTCAACATCAACGGGGAAGTCGAATTGAATAGAGTTAGGGCCCTCAAATTCTATCCCAGGAGTATAGTACTGCTCCGGATGAGTGGTGAACTATCCCTCTTGAGCTGCTCTTTGTGTCACAGTTGGTTGTGGGAGTGTATAGACCGGTGCAACAATTGTGACAGTAGGAGTATTCCTGAATGGCATACCTTGAGGACGTGGTCTTGATGGACGGACCCCACAATTATCAAATGGACCATACCCTGGGGGGAAAAAAGGTTCTGATTTTGGGACCTGAGAAGATGAAGATCGGATACTGGTGACCTCAGGAAATCCAGGAATAGACGTTGGTGGTTCTTGTCCACTGGCCCAGTTTTGCCACAATTGTTCCATAATATGTCTCAACGTATGATTTTCTTCAACAGTGACTATCTCTCTTGTCGTTGAATCAATTGGAGTATCCGCTGGATTCACCATAGTTTCAGTATTGGTTGTCATTGACGCTCTTACCTTAGACCTATTAAAGTACGGGTGCTGTGCCAGTGACCACAAACCAACCACCGAAAGCTAACTAGAGTTGATGTGAAATGCACAAACTTATTAGGGGTTAGACAATTTTATAAATCAGTCACACACTTATTAATCACATGGTAACATGGGTTTAGAAGGACATTGTTTCATCCTATCTCTGCTTTGCTTATTGTCTTTTTTTTTTTTGGAAAAAGAAAGAGTTTTGAAAAAGAAATTCTGATCGGACCCTTTGGAGGTTGCCTATGTATCATGTTACTGTATGAATCAGATCATTACGTAGTTCAAGGATTTAGACAACTCAAAAAGATTAATTTTGAATTCATTTGCCAAAACATCAAGAAAACAACAAAATCAAAAGGTTTAAACACAACCAGGATCAACATAATATCCTTAAACACGAAATTTTAAACTGAAAACCAAATCTTTCAACAAACAAAATGAAACGAAAAAAAAAACAACTAAAACTTCTCTTCAATCTTCATCACTTTCTTAAGGCTTTCTTTTTCCTCCAAAGGTCTAATACAAATTCAGCAATACCTTCGGCAGATGGGTAACAATGGTCCGTGCTTGCTCAACCACTTCTTTATAATTCATACGGCGCTGATTTTAAATAACATATGAGGTTTGCTCTGCCAGTTGATGAACTTGAAGTCTATCCATCCCCATGTTTTGATGACAGTCATTTAACAAAGCCTGATGATCACCAAGATTATTCCTCAAGAGGGCCTCTCGCCCTTCTGCTTCTTCAAGTTGATGGCGAAGTGTTGCTCTCTGGATGATCAGTTGTCTTTGCCCCTCTTCAATACATAATGACTGATTTTTCTCTTACATTCTTCTAACTGATGCATCAAACACGATCATTATTTCTCGAATTTTTCCTTATGCCGCTTAAGTTCTCCCTTTTGATAATGCATGACCTCTTCGGAAGCCACTAAGTCCCTCTTCAATCGAGAGATCTCAAAACTCTGCTCCTTTTTATCGGTCGTGCCAAGTGGATTCTACTATGCAATTCTTCCTCCAACCGGGCTAATCTTCCCTCTTCATGCTTCAATTCTCCTTCCATATCTTGCAACTCTAACTCGTGATTTGTTCCTCTTTGGACCTGTACTTCTTGCCGTGCAATGGTTGCTTTGGCCTTCTCCAACTCTTTTTTCAAATGTCTTATAATGTGTTGATCTCTTCTTTTTCTTTTGGATGCTTCGGGAGTTTTTCCAAATGTCATTGGATCACGAAACCACGATAGGTACCTAGGAACCACCTTTCCTTTATCTTTCACCACAACCATTTCACTTAGCTAAAAAATAATACTCCCGTACCAAATCTTCATAATCTTTTCGCTATTAAAAGCAAAACCTGGTGGAGTGTAATATTCAAACCTACTCATATCATCATTGGGTGGTATTTCTGGAACTCTGGCTAGTTGACGCATAACCCGAAGTGGGGCATATTGTTGAACATCTCTAAAACCAATCAACACAAGAAATGAGATACCACTAGACATGCAAATGATATCCTTAGCTGGGAACAAGTAATAATTCCACACTATTTCATCAGATGTGATCACTGAATGTTTTTCTTCACACACTATGATTCCTTTTGGAAAATCAATTTTGGGTTCCCTTTCCTTATGAAAGAAAACGTAGTTGCACCAATCTAGAGTAAACCTAGGCGCACGATCATGGTGATAAAGGTGTTCCAAAAACCATATGTGGAGCAAAATATTTTAGCCTTCAAAGTACATTTCCCCACTTAAACATTTAGTCAATGCACGAAACAAATCTGTTAGGATCATAGGAATAATAGTTTGACTTTCCATAGTGTTCAACACCTTCACCACACCAGCCAGACAAATGTCAATATGCTTGTCCCTTTTGGGGAAAATAATGAGCCCCAAAATGCGACCATAAAAGCAAAGCATCCATTTACCTTCCAAGCCTTTTCACCCCTTTGATTACTCAACTGCTTTCGATAGTTCTTGAATCCATCCCTTTGGCCGTATCTCTGGTATTGAAAGTCCAATGAGACCCACCCTTTTTTCAAACTCTCTTTCTCTATTTGATTAATCTTGAGCAGTTCCAGGAATTTTTTGGCATCAACATGTTTCGAAATTATGCGTCTTTTATTAAGTAGATTAGCACCTCGAACAGTAGACCCCTTCCCCATGAAGCCGACAATTTCTTCCAAAGTTGGTGTCATCTGATAGTCAGAAAAACAAAATACATTATTTTTGGGATCCCTAAAAGGAATCAATGCCTCGACCACATCCCTTCTAGGGTCAATCTCCATAAGAAGCACTAAATGCCCCAAGTGTTCCTTTACTAAATGTGGAGATACAACGACATTTTCTGAATGTTGTATTATGAAGTTTAAATATGTTTACCGACATTTATTTTACATTTGGAAAAAATGTCGTAAATATTAGTGTCGAGAATGTTTCTGACATTTAGGTAATTATTAGAAAGAACTTGTGACATTTTTTTGTGGTATTTAGGTAAATGTTGAAAATAATTTGCGTCATTTACTTTGCAACATATATGTCAATGTTGGTAAGATTATTACAACATTTATTTTTGACATTTATGAGAATGTCGATAAGAAATATGACATTTATATTTTGACATTTAGGTGAATGTTAGAATGAGACATATGACATCTATTTCGACATTTAGTTAAATGTTAGTATGAGATATATGACATTTATTTTTGACATTTAGGTAAATATCGGTATGAGAAATATATGACACATTTTCAATAATTAGGTAAATATTGGTACGAGATATATGACATTTATTTTTGACATTTACATAAATGTCTGTATGAAACATATAATATAAAGAACGATAAAACAATATCAATTATTAAGTCATAAGTTATGCAGATGTCATAATACACTCAATAGAACTAAAATCCAAGTCACACTATAATGCCTTGAAAAACCAAGTAAGAAAGCATGTAAGCCCAAAAGAAACATCATGCTTCTTAGAATGGTACCTCAAGCTTAACTGAAAGCCACTAACTGTGATAGATGTACCCACGGGCTACCCGGGATGGCAAATAGAGGTTACCATTAATATAAATTTTGATGAGAGTTTGTACCCCTGCCTAAGACAATGGGCTACCCAAAATAATTAAGCAAGCTCATTAGAGTAGAAGACATCAAAAACATAAAAAAAATAATCAAGTAAAAGGGATTTTTATCACTCTTAAATCAAATGGGTGTCGCAACCTTTTAACGCATTAAAGTCAAGTTTTCCCTTTTTAATTCCTAGTCATTTAAATCAAAGATCATCCCAAAAGTGTCACCCCTCCAAGACATTATCACAATTATTTTCATTTCATCAATAGAAAATTGGGAAGAATTCTCGTCACACCACAAGGGGGCTAACCAAGAACACCAACATCTAGAACACGAACTCAAGACGAACAACTTAATAATTGAAAAGAAATCATAAATTCAAGAATTTATAGAGATATATAAACCGAGTAAAAATTTAAAAGCACACAACAACCCTTAGTTTCATGTGACCTATGAGAATTTCTTAGGATACCAATCAATAAGAATAAGGGCAACCTAAACTAAGGACTTTGGCTAATACTACCTAAACAACCAACCCATGGCCATAAATCAACATGGCTTCAAAATCTAAGCTAATCCTAAGGTTAAACCAAATCATACAACACTAATAGATTATAATATATCTAAAAGGGATTATTCTAAAAAGTATATACCATCACCTACCTTAAGGCTTGTCACGACCCGAGAGCACATCTGAGTTGTAACATGATGTACTTGACCTCAAAGAGGTCTTATAGAATCCTTTATCATTCATTTATCCCATAGGCATAGAGATACTGTAGAATAAAAAAAAATCTCAATAAAGTTAAGAATCGAAAACTGATTTATTAGACCAATGGAACACTAAGTCTCCACATTACGAACTTAAGTACGTATCAACATAATACGTACACATCCCTTTACAATTGAAAGAAAAATAATAGAAGCCTAATACATGAATTTAAAGAAAGTCCTATGATAAGTGTCCTTGAATGCTTGTGGATATACAAATACTTGGGAATAGCAAATCCAAGCACTTCAATCTTAAAGGATCCTTTAGTCACCACAACCTACACTTTGTACTAAAAACAAGAAAAAGATGGTGTTCATAAAAATATGCACTAAGTCAGATTACCATACAAAAACAGGCAAGAAAGGGGTCATTTAGTTGAAAGCCATGTATTTAAGTCATTTCAGTAAAACCTCAAACAAAACTCTTTAAGAGGCATGGAAATCAATAACATACGAATATATTTATCACATTTTAGAAATATTTAATACATATAACCCATTACCTTCTTCTTACCTAAACTCCTCACCCCAACCAACCCTAAAGTGACACTTAGTACAATGTATAGATAGTGTCCTTTACCACCCTCCATACAAAAGCATCACCTTAAGGTTACTAAAAGTAAATTTTCATGAAATCTTTATCAAATGAACCATATATATTAATAAATATATAATCACATCATAAGACACCACCTTAACATCGGAACCATCACCTAACATAACTCCAAGTCACACTAGTGCAATGTGCAAGTAGAATCCCATTCTACTACTCACACTTTATGGCTCTATGAAATCACGCTAGACTAGGCACATCACATTCAACAAGTAATAACACCTTCATTACTCATTAGACATAAGGTCAACATACTTCATTAACATCATATAAGAACCTATTCATTCATTATCATCATAGGGAACCCACCATGACCTCTATCAAGTATCTACTTGTGAAGTGCATAGATGGCTTACCATACCACCACCAATACTAAGTATTGCACCCAAGGTAAGCCATAGTTCATTAATTTTTATTGCCGGGGTAAGCCTTAAACGACATAGACCATGAGATTTTGACATGGAATCCTCGTTAAACCCGTACATGATGAGGGATCCATCCCTACTTGCCTAAGGTAGGGTCATTCTTTCTCGCTTAAATGGTACCACTAGTTATAGACCTATACAGGCTCATAGTTATTGGATAGGAAGATTGATACAAGATACCCCTCCTAAACTATGATGAGGGTATCCATCTCTAGAGATTGCAACTAAGTACCACTCCTAAAATCACGGGAGAACACTCATATTTTTCATATCCTCTAGGTGCTTAACCTTATCACCATGGTGTATAAGACGTTCATCATATTCATTAAGCATATGTAATGGGATTACTACTAAATACCTCGCCTCAACTAATGAGAGAATATCCATCCAAACCTATCAATAGTTAATTCATTGGAGAGGTATTAGGAATATTGAGATTTCTACTAGACACTCCACCTTAATTAACGTGACGGCATCCATCTAAAATCACAGATTCGTTCATTAGAGTACAATTGAGAAAACAGTTATACACTAGTAATCATGCTACCTTTAAGAACTGCATACATAACCTTCATAGTACGCATCCATACCTAGACATAATGAAAATATATCACTCAATCATCTAATGCATTCAAGTATGTGATCACAAGACATGTTAGAAGTAAACACCTCCAGCATAAGTGGATCAAACCAATACAAGAACAATTATACTATATCCAAGAAGCTAAGTAAACTTACCGCTCTCCAATGATATGATCACCATTACTCAATTTCAAACAAAACCATCAATAGTCATACATAACAATAGAAACCAATAAAACAATTTAGATTAAGTTTAATTCCACCAACATGCAATCATAATTACAAAACCCACTTCATAAGTCAATTCAGAAGTTTAGGGAGATCAAGGTTACCTCAAGGAATTTCATATATAATCATCTTAAAAACAATAATCAAACATTAAATGACCAAAGCAATGGTTTTGAAAACACTGTACCAGCGAACCCATGCTTAGAATAGAAACTAAGACTTTTTAAAATTAAAAACTTTTGAATAACCTCTGATCGGACTCCTTGAATGAGAGGTTAACCAAGGATGAAAGATTACCATCCCTCACTAGTTGAAAGCCCACGAAAATTGAAGATTAAGGCAGTTCAAATCCCCTCTCCTAGGTTGAAGTTGACCTAAACCTTCAATGGTGTTATAGAAAGAACTTTTGGGAGGGAAGGGTTTGATTTTATGTTCAAGTCTAAAAGATGGTTAAATTGATCTAATACTCTTATAATACCTAAATACATAAAATAACCGTCCATTTATATAATTAGCAAAGGGTGGAGTTTACCAAACCACCCTTTGGCTTGGTCGAACCCACGATAGCAAACCACTAATGACCTACCAGCCCCACCTACCAACAATATGTGGGGTTACGGGACATTTGGTTGGCTTGTGGTTTTGTTCAGAGACTCCTCAAGGTGGACAAGCCTCCATAGTCTAACTATTTTATGCCTTTAAGTTACGGGGCATCACTCGATTTAAGGGACGTAAGTATAGGCCGTAAGTAGTGAACATTTGGACGCTTGGGGCCTAAACCTAGGGTCCTCATCAAGAACCCTTGGGATGGTCGTTGAGGAGGTCGTAGCCCAACGTTGAACCCCTAAAAATTACAACTTACATAGTAGGATATCATTTACAAATTTGGGACTCCAAACAACACATCAATCAAATGACAACGCACTAGAACACACTAACACCAAAATACTAGTTTCCGAATATCTTGATCGTTCCTTTACGTTCGACCTCAAAACTCCGTAAACAAAACTTTATAAGATATTTCTTATCGTTTTAACAAGTTACCAACTCATAAAACACATGTGAAGCTCTAGTTAATCCTAATTAATTCTTAGGGTCAATACAAGGCTGAATACATGCTCACATGTAGATTACTCAAGAGTTTTGGCCTTCCAAAGAGCCTCGTAGAAATGTCACGCTATCAAAAACACCAAGGGAACACAAAAATAATCTTTACAAAGAAATTATCAATAAAGGTACTCAAATGATCATGAAACCCCCAACAAACAAAAGCAGTATCGTGCATGGAGTCATGAAATCGAGTATATTACATGGTTTCAAGCAACTCAAGGAACTTGGAACACAAACATGAGTACAAACTGATTTCTGATAAAGATAAACCAGGAACATTATTTAATTTAGATAAAGGGTTCAAAATAGGGAAATTAAGATGAAATTATAGAAATTACGAGAGAAACAGAAGATTCAAACATCCTGGAATGAGACACACTCAATCGAAACATTCCGAACACACTTAAACAAAAATCACCAAAATCTTACAAGAAATGCTCCAAAAATCACCTAAAAATCATATTTTAAGTGGGGTTTTGGTTGTTGTCCTCTCTTTTAAAAAGACATTTGCAAGAATTGAATTGCATTCACGATCATGGAGACCTCCTCGCGATTGCAAAGGTCAGCAAAGTTGATGATTCGCGAAAGCACCAAAGACCCCATATACGAAGGAAAACGGATTAAACTCACCACGATCATGACAAAGGAATGGATTCTGCACCATCAGTAAATTACTAAAGAACAAAATCCTCTGTTGGGGTCCGGAAGTCATCCAGAATCCTATTTATGTAAACTAAGTATGACACTAGACTAGAATAGATATGTCGGAGTCAATGAAACAACCAAAAAAAGTTGTCTCATCAAAATGTCGACCAAATTCAACACCTTCAATGAAATAATTAGAAAAATGCTCAAAATCCACAAATATATCCAAGAAAACTCAAAAATAAAACCAAAGAATTTTCTAGACAGAACTCCGAGCATGCATTCATCTTTACAAGCTTCCTTCCTAAAATATTTCTCACAGATCCTGTAAAAATGATGGAAGGTTGTGGATCTGTATTTTCAACCGTTAATAAAATAGAAAACAAATTAATAGTACATCAGCTCAACTAATGTACAACTACTAGGGGCATACTCATTGCTACTAAAACAAACATATAGCACATCAACACAACTCAATGCTACTAAAATAACAACTAGGGGCATACATTCATCTCTTCAAACTTCCTTCATCAAAAATTTCTCATGGATCCTCTAAATAAGATATAAACTTGTGGATCAATATGACCAACCTAATGGTAAGCTTATGCTGTCTGCGACATTTTGCTAAGTACAATAGCAACTGACTTTTTCCTTTAGCTTGTTCCTACGCAAACTTTTCATCCCACTTAAATGATTCTCTTGGGACTCTTTGTTTGTGTAAAATTATTCTACATAAGGCTCTATAGCACTCATATATGAACTATAATTATTAGTAACTTTTAACGAAATTATTTGTTCCTTGTAATAGAGTTTATTTTAGTGGATGTTAAATTTTAAGGAAAACTTGAAGTCTAAAACTCCTACTCGCACCAACCCCAAAAGAATCCTCAAAACCGTAATGGATCATCACACTTGACCAAAATGACTCTTTTATAGCAGATGGAACTGATGATATTCCGATCTAACATCAAAATATCCGCATGTTGAATTAATTAAACTCTTTCAGCATAAGGCCACAAAAGATTGACAAAGTTAAACTAAACTGAATCAATTACCTTGAATAGAATGCTACTTATTCTGAAACCACACAAACGCCATATAAAAGGTAAGAAAGGGGTAAAACAGTAAAAATATCTAAAACAAACAAATGACCTCAAGGAAGATTA
The DNA here is from genome assembly GCF_001406875.1 of Solanum pennellii. NCBI lineage: Eukaryota > Viridiplantae > Streptophyta > Magnoliopsida > Solanales > Solanaceae > Solanum > Solanum pennellii. The sequence goes on from NC_028640.1 coordinate 16,013,135, forward strand.
CAATTTGATAACAAATTATGCGGTCAATTGTTTTCTTATAAAAGTCTAAGGCGGTGTTTGATATTGAATGTTTAAAATTATACTTCAGTTTTTGCAAGGAGGAATAAGAATATATTATATTGTATATAATAATTATGAGGTTCATTTAAATAATTTTACCAACTAAAATAGAACACTTTGGCTAAGGGTAAAGTAGCTAAGTATTACGTCATTTCTATTTGTTACAAATGGAATGAAGGTTATGTGATCATATTTCTTCTAACTAAATTTTATTTGATCTAAACTCTAACTCTCCACAAGATTACTTAGTTAGCTATATCTACCAAATGGGTCAGTTCTGCAAAGTTCATCTTAATTTAAGTTAACAAATTGATCATTTACTAACTCACTTAAAATTTGTGTCTATTAAAATTTATTAGGATAACATTGCGCCCCTATTCGCCCACTTCTTACAAAGTTTCAACTTCTTCTTTTTTGTTTTTTTTCAAAAATAATTTTGGGTACATTTTAATATTATAATTTTTCTGTATTCTACCAATATATAACATTTAAAAAAGAAAACTTTTTCTTTAATACAGTTTGATAAGATTACCAATGGGATAATCTGCGTAAGATATTAGTATAACTTTTTACGGCTTGGTTTAAAATGGACAAAGTTGATAAACGGATGGATTGTACCAAACTAGGACATATTGTACTAATGATATCTAAATAGGGTTTTTGTAAATGTAGTTAGGGATCTTATAAATCCATATCCCTTAACATACGCATATGGGTATTTGATTATGTTTATATCTAATAATATACTAATTCAAAACGTAAAAATGAAGAAAAAATAGTATACCTTACATGTTCAAAATTCAGTATCAAGTTAACAATATAGGGCTAGATCAATAGAACACTGAACAATAATGTAGACAATATGTATTTTCAATCAAACAATTTGAAATATGTTTTGAATTATATCCGAACAGCAATGCATATCTAAAACAAGAAGCATGATAAAAGTATTATATTTAACTTCAACAATTGTTTAGCGTCGTTTAGACAGGACAACTGATTAGCAATAATTGAGTCGTCCTAGAAGAAATTTGAATTCTTCTTGCCAATCCGCATGGTCTTTGAGAAGTAGGACAACCTAAACATAAAAAAATAGTACTTATAAACAAGAGCACGAGGTTTTTTAAAAAATATCTATGTACTAAAATTATAAATAGTAGCACCTGATTGTGCACCTCTTTGGCGTTTTTTCTCTTCTTCTTAAACATGGAAAAAATATCTTTCACCTCACTGTAATTTTCTAAACGTTCCTGCGAAAAGTTATGAAGCCATAAGTTAGGAGAAAAGTTTTTAATTAATAAAAAGGTAGACATTATTATTAAAATCATAAAGTAACATATATGTAAGCTCTGTTTTTTTCATAAAATTGATTACTTGTTGCGTCAAATATGTTTCCTCATCTTCATCATTCAGGATTATTTCATATCCCTTAGGTAAAAAAGGATTTAAACCAAGGAGCAAACTAGGATGCCCTTTGAATAAGTATTTCGCCCTTAATATGACACCAACAATATCAATTCTGTGAGAAATAACAAGACTTAGTTCCACATATATCATCAATAAGAATAGAAATTAGTGAAGATTGACAATAGTCGAATTGTAGTAGCAAACATTTTCCTCATAAAGTCCATCAGAACAACAAGGAATGTGATGTACTTCTCTGTTTGATTTGGAAACTTGTCCTTAACTTGGTCCAGATAAGAGAATGTCTCATCAATAGTCATTTTTGGCTTACTAGCACTAGCTCTGTCAACGTCGTTGTCACCACTAATATTACCCAGACCACCTTCAGAAACATCTGATTTACTGTGACAAACAGTACCATATTAAAAGTTTGTAAGATAATTTATTTGTGCAATATAGAATATAGAGTTTTGTTAAACTCTCTTCCACTTTATATCAATGCTTATCTTGGAATAAATGAAAAAACTTTTAATAGTTCCTTGTGAATTGACAAATACTTTAATAAATGATATAACCAAATATATAGCGATTCTTTTCATATGTTGGAGCCCTTACCTTACAAAGAATTATCTGAAAAAGAAAAATCAAATTTAGATCAACCCTAACAAACGCATCAAATGGTAAATATTCAATCTCTATCTTTAGTTGTGCGTGACATTACTTTGTGTAAAGCAAAAAAAAATATTTAACTACTCTGTGTTGTTGACTAATTTCAAAAGATGGCATCTAACATGTGTTGCTCACTTTACATAAAAAAACCATATATCATAGTAATGGAAAATAACTAAATTATCAAAGATTCATCTAAAAAATTTTAGTAGCTACAAAATTGATGTAGAAAAAATGAACGAAAGGCAAAAATCATACGAATCTCTATGATAAACACCAAATGGGGAGGCATCTCTCGATCTCTTCATGTTGCAAAAATAGAACAATAAAAATAAGTTTGAATGTAACAAAAACAAATAAACATGAGATGCTTCATTTTCTAAATAAACAAACCTTTTGAAATAAGTTGGTAAATGAAAAGTTTGAAGAGATCTATAAACAAAAAATAGATTTTAATCAGTTTTATGGATCATAAAATGTAACAATTTTTTTTCAATTCAGTTTTCGCTACCTTTTCCCCCCTCCTTCTCTTTGACTAAAAAGCACAACAACACACAAAAGTTTAGAAAGAGAAGTGAGCTAAATAAATAAATTTAGAAAAAATTATTGATACTTTATATCTTATGTATTTCTAATACCAAATTATGCACATCTATATATTCTACAAAAAATTGGTCAATAGTTAAAAAAAAGGTAAAATGTTAAAATGAGCTAAAAACTCGTAATAAGTCTGCTTGTTTTGAAATTAGGCTAGATTTTTGAATATCAATCAAGATTATAATAACAGAAGATTATGAAAATCGCAAAACACGCGATTCACTTTTCAGTATAATTTTCTATTAATTGAATAATTTGTATTTAATGTAATTGCCCTTGTATATTTGAAATAACTGTTTGGTCAATTATTTCAACTTAAAAGTGAAGACTGTGGAATATTTAATGTTTACAATTATACTTCAATTTTTGAAAATAGGAATTAGATTACTAAATTAATGCTGACTTAGATGAGTTTATGCGGGTCATTTAAATAATTTTACAAAATATTAAGAAATACATTGTCTAAGGGACACATTTACCGTCATTTAAATAAATTTTAAATGGAAAGAGGGTTGTGTGATCACATTTCTTCTAACTAAATTTTATGTGATCTAAATTGCAACTACCCTCAATATTAGTGAGGTTCGTGCATCTACAATATGGGTTGGTTATGACAAATGTATTTTAATTTGATTTTATGCATATATACCTTACTGGCTCACTCAAATGCTATTTCGGTAACAATTTATTAGGATAAAATGTGGTTCATGTTCCCAGCCATCTACCTCTTACTAAATTATAATTGGTAACAATTAAAAGTACAATATTTTTCTTTATTTAACGAACAAATAATATATCTAATAAGAAAAACTATCGTTAAGACATTTTGATAAGATAACAGCCATGGGTCAATTTGGCTAAGATATTGGTGTTCCTTTTTTGTTGCTTGGATTAAATGGACTTATCTGATAAATAGATGACTTATACAAAACATGGAAGGATTTTACTAGTTGTATTTAAATAGGCTAATTTTATCACTATAGTTAAACTATCATATAAATCTACAACATTAACAACTGCATAATTAATACAAACATTATATTATCTTTATCTCTAATATTACAGTAATTATAATTGTTGAAATTACAAAAATAAAATATTCCTCAGATATGATAAAAAATAAGTATCAAATTAAAAATGTAGGGCTTGATGAAACAAAGGATAAACGTTCATGTAGAACAATCTGAGTTTTGAATCGAACAATACCAAATAACTTTTAAATTAAATCCACAATGCTATGTATAGTTTAAACAAGGAGAAAGATAACAATACTATACGCTATTTCACCAATATTTTAGTGTAGTTTAAATAAGATAATTTATAAGTAGTAACTAAATCGTCCTAGAAAATATTTTTGAACTCTCTAGCAAATCTGGATGGTCTTTGAGAAGTAGGAAAACCTAGACAAAAAGTACTTAAAATAAGAACACGAGGGTTGTCCGTAATATTTGTTCAATCAAATTGTAAATATTTATCACCTTATTGTACACCTTTTTTGAGTACCTGCACATGTCACGACCCAAAACCGAGCCGCGACTGGCACCCACATTTACCCTCCTATGTGAGCGAACCAACCAATCTAAACCTTAACATTTCAATTTAATATCAACATAAAGCAATGCGGAAGACTTAAACTCATTAATAAAAGACAATTCAATAACTTCTAAAATTCAACATCTATTATTTCCCCAAAATCTGGAAGTCATCACCACAAGAACATCTATGATCAAATTACTAAACTAAGAGTATTCTAAGAAGCTAAAACAAATAAAAGCTAGTCTATGCCGAAACTTCAAGGCATCAAGACATGAGGAAGGAGATCCAGTCCAAGCTAGAAGCATTAGCTCACCCTGAAGATCCGGTGTGACGAAGACTGGCTAGAATTACTGTTGAGTCGAAGATGACGGCACGTTTGCTGCATTCCACAATATACAAGAAGAAAACATAAAAGTAGGGGGTCAGTACAACCACAAGTACTGAGTAGGTATCATCGGCCAACTCAAAATAGAAAGCAATATATCTCAGATAACATCATAAAATCAACTAATATTCTTAACATGTGATAGCAACAAGTATAAACATCATTTATAGCATCACCGAACATATCTGTGAGGACTCAAGCCTCCATACCATACTCATTTGGGATACATGTTCTTTAGATTGAGTATATTAGCATCTTTCAAGATTCATTATCTTTATTCCTCTTGTGTCGGTACGTGACACTCCGATCCCCTACTACTATGTGTCGGAACGTGACACTCCGATCCCCTACATCTACGTGTCGGTTCGTGACACCCGTCCCACTAATTCTATGTGTCGGTACGTGACACTCCGATCCACTATTCTCATTCTATTAATTCATCAAGCCTTCTTTTATACCAAGGCATCATCATCTCATTACTTCAGTTCATCAAGCCTTCTTTTATATCAAGGCATCATTATTAACAAGAGATTAGGTTTTTTATGAAGATTTGGGATTCAATTGCTTCATCATGCTTATTTCATCAAAATCATATAGATAGAAATCACATCATGCATGCACACAATTAAGCATATAGAAGA
>NC_028640.1:16021512-16021824 GCF_001406875.1 Solanum pennellii
TCATCCTGCACTTGTTCATTTTCCCCATCCTCCCCTTCTCTTACCACTTCCTCAGTTGGTGGAGGAGTCACCGCCCTAGTACTAGATGGGCTAGGTGCTTGTCCTCTTCCCCTAGAGGACGTCCTTCCACGACCTCTGCCACGGCCTCTTGCCGTTGCTCTTCCTCGAGCTACAGCCCCAGCGGATGGCTCAGACGCACCCTGTTCCGCCGGTGCTGATGTTGGCGTAGTCGTTGCTCTAGTTCTGACCATCTGCGAAAATAGAGTGAAGATGGTCAGATACCAATTTGTATCATCTAGATACCAATTGGAT
>NC_028640.1:16024420-16057680 GCF_001406875.1 Solanum pennellii
GACGGTCCGTCGTGCCCACGACGGTTCGTCCTGCAGGTCCGTCGCCAAGTTCAGAGAGTCGATTTCAGTACCCAAATTTCAGAAGTCTAAGTCTTTTGGAACGAGACACCCTCGACGGCCCGTCGTGTCCATGACGGTCCGTCGTGGGTTCCGTCGACTCACACAGTTTTTCCAGAAATAAAATCTGCCGCTCAAAACGACTAAACAGGTCGTTACAGCACACCTATTAAAACATTAAAAGATTATCTATGAGCTCACAATAACTTTCGAGCCGTTCATTGGAGAAGTTATGAGGGACTAAGTAAACAGTAAAGTTTCAAATGAAAAAGGTACACCGTTTATTATTTATATCATAAGGTGACATTAATGTAACCTTTCTTTTATTCACAAAATTGAGTGCTTGTTCCATGAAATATACAATGTCATATTCATCATTCAGGAATATTCCATAGCCCTTGGCAAAAAAGGATTTTAACCAAAGAGTAAACGAGGATGCCGTTAAATAAATGTTTCTCTTTGTCTATGCCACCAGCAATAACGATTATGTAAGAAATATTGAAGACTTTTTTACACATAAATCATCAAATAGGAGTAGAAATTAATGATAATAGAAAATATGCCAATTCTAGTAGAAAACCTTTTGCTCTTAAAGTCTGTCATAATGAAGGAACTTGATACTTCTTACTTTGATTTGGAACTGTGCCCTTAAATTGGTTCGAGTAACAGAATGCCACATAAATTGTCATTTTTTGCTTGCTAGCACCAACTCTATTAACAACACTATAACCACTTATATTACCCATACCACCTTAAGAAAACATATGACTGACTTTGACGCATAGAGACAAATCTAAAAGTTGGCAGTAAAATTTATTTGTCCTATTTATTAATATAGAGTAATTTTCTACTCTCATTTACTTTAAATTAATATTTATCTTTTAATCGAAGAAAAAGCTTTTAAAAAGTTAATTAAAAATTGACAAATCCTTTGATATGATACAACCAAATAAATAGTTGTATTGCTAATATATTGGAGCCACTAAAATAACAACGAATTATTCAAAAAATAAAAATTATTCTAGATCAACTCTAACAACACAATATAGGTAGAGACTCAATCTTTAACGTCAGTCGTGCACGGTAAAGTTTATTAGAAGATAAGAAATTATTTTAAAACTCTAAGTTGTTAAGTTATAAAAAAAAACGCATCAAACAATTCTTGTGCTCGCGCCGTGAGCCAAAACCCTTGGTGGGACTGACACTCGAAAACCATTGCTAGGACAAGCAAACCCTCTACCTTGCTTACTTACTGAGTGGAAGATTTAACCTAATAGGATAAACTCAATTAAAGCATAAAAGTTATAAAGAAAACAGTCAGCTAGGTAATAAGGCAAACTCAAGTGTCAACATAAGATAAATAAATGAAAATACTAAGGATCAACATCTCATTGTCTATGAAGCCTCTAAAAAAAGGAAATGCATGTCGAGACAAGACCAAAAACATCCAAATAAACAAGTTATAATACTAGAAGAAATAAACAGGATCTTCCGGAAGAAAGGAAGCTCACTCTAACACGTCCCCTAAAGATGACGATGACCATATGCAGTAAATTGATGTCAACACAATCCTTTTTCACTAGAAAGATCATAACATCACGAAGACGATAGCCTTGAGTCTATCCCAATCTACCCTGGAGATGAAGAATTTCTGGTGGAACCTATCACGAATACAATAGCCTTGACTACTACAACTACTACTACTACTACTATACTACTACACAAAGAGGAATGTTGGGACCTTAACCCAACTCTATCTAACAACTGAAAACTAAAAACAACAAATGTGTTATAAAGATGTCCTTCAGAATGTAGCGAAGCTCACCTACTGACACTTATCTACTCTCTAGATCTACGGTACATTGGATGCTGATCCTAGTTACCTGCATGTTCATCATAAGATGATGCAGGAAAACTTAGTTCAGTAAATTGAATGTACGTGCATGCGAGTTTTAAATTCTACAAACAACTTATGGTTAAAAATTTATATAAGGTACACTTATCTTGGCTCTTCTAAACTCATGAATAATTTAGCTCAACATAAAGAAATAAGACACCTGCAATACATTTAAAGCTTGCAAAAGAGAGTAAACAACTTAGTTCGATAAATAAATGTAATAACAAACTCAACTTTACTTTTAAGATAAAGTAATATAGTTTTTGTGAGAGATTTTCGAATCGTCAACCACTACGATGATCCTAAGTGGTGATAAATTGTTTTTCCCACACTGCAAGAACTCTCATATACTTTGTCGTCGCCTACATTTACTTAAATTAGTGGATCCACTAGAATATATCAAGTGATCATCTAAAATTATGATCTTTTAACACCCATGATGGCTACATGATTTATGGACACTTGAGTTAATATTAACAGGCATATCCATATCGGTGCTCAATACTACTCCCAAAAATATACTCATCTCTTATGTGTTTAAAATAACCTCTTTCTTTGGGTTGAGATAATTACTCAACATTTTGCTTAAAATCTCTCTTGGAATCAATGTTCCCTTTCCTTGCTCAAAACTCTTTTAAGAAATCCGAGTTTCCTCTTATCCTAAATGTAAAAACATAGAGAATACTTAGTTCCCTTATAACATTTGAGAAATGAAATAAATTCTCTATTATTTACATAGGTCGATACTTGGGTCTTAAAAACTAAGTTAAACGGTGCTAAAGACTCTTGAAAAAAAATTTTCTTTGATTTTCTTCCTAACTTCTAGACTTGACTGTTAACTTCATTGACTTTGATCTTAAGCTTTCCTGGAATTGAATTATAGTCTCATGATTATGGATGATTTCATTATTTTTAGATGTACCTTAGAGTGTTAGAATCAACAATGGAAGATATGTACATCACATAGGAACTAGTACAAAAAGGTTGGGAAAGAATGGGGATAATTGGTGTCCCTGGCGCTCTAAGAGGCGTAGGGTGCCAACCCTCATGTTACAGAGAGTAGGTTGGGGCGCTCTGGCTGGTGTGGTTCCTCAAGGACCTACCGGACAGATATTGTCCTTTAGGGTTTTGATAAGCGCGCGCCCAACCCCATACTAGGTGTTCTGGACTTTTCTCTCAATTTTTCATCTCTAAACCCTTGACACTTCAATGGTTATTTCCCCAAACACATATAATGATAAGTACTATCAATATACAACAGATTCAACCCAAAATTACACTTCGAAACAACAACTCAACCATCAATGAACGAAAACTTCAACCATATATTTCAAGAACTCACTTTCTTAACATTCAAATAACCTAGATTCGCTGAATTTAAATAAGATTGGAATGTAGGTGATGTAACCAAATACTATATGATCTTGAAACCTTGTAGAGATCACACCGACGAATTCCAATCTCAACACTTGATTGTCCTTGGGAATTTCTTAATTTCTCTCCTCTTTTGTCTTGTTTTCTGTCTTCCCAAGCCCTAGCATAATTTCTCCTTTTTCTAAAAAGAGAAAAATCTTATATTACCACAGTAAATCCCCAAAAATGAAACAAGAAATTTTGATTAAGGAAATGACTAGTTTTCCTTTCAATAATCCGATTTGGACTTTCCTTAATTTAACAGCCCAACTTTCGGAAGGAATGACCCAATCATACTATATCAAAATCGCGCAAATTTGATTGCATTGAAAAGATTATTCTAACTGCTTCCAACCATATCATTATTTACCCTTAAATTATCCTGAGCTAGTAGTTATTCTCATTTGAAGTTGATCAAAACTCGTTATATAACTTAGGCAAATTTTCCTGATTTTCTTATTCTTTCTAAAAATAAGCATTTTCAAATTTTAAACTCTTTTCTAGGTCATTTTAGTTGTGAAATGTTACGATATGTCCCCCTTGGGAACATTCGTCCTCGCATGAGGTTACTCTTACTAGTCTTACGGTAGCAACATCAAGTTCATACACCCATAATCAAATGCAACCAAAACACATGCTTACGCAAAATTAGATAGTACTAAGAAGAAAATTAGTACTTTGGTTTGCATTTTCCTGGATTCAAAGAGATGTGGATATCTCTTATTCATGCCCTCTTCAGTTTCCAAAGTAGCTTCTTCAACAAATTGGTTCCTACAAAGGATCTGGACTGATCCTACCTCATTTATTCTCAACTTGCGAACTTGGCGATCTAGGATTTGAACCGAAATCTCCTCATAAGACAAGTTATCTTTGATCTCAATATTATCAGTTTGAATGATCAAGGAAGGATCACTCATGCACTTTTTCAACATGGAGAGATGATACACCGGATGAACTGCATCCAACTCTTTTTTTAGCTCCAACTCATAACCTACCTTGCCAATCCTCTAGGGATTTCTATATGGTCTAACTATCTAGGGACTGCGCTTCCCCTTCTTACCAAACCTCAGAACACCCTTCATGGATGAAATTTCAGATATACCCAATCATCTACTTCAAACACTAATGGTCTTATCCTAACATTATGTATGATTTTTGACGACTCTGAGCCATTTTCAACCTTTCTTAAATCACCCTCACCTTCTCCGTAGCTTGGTAAACTAAATCTGGTCCTATCAACCATGGTTCACCAACCTCAAACCATCCAATAGGAGATCTGCATCTTCTCCCATAAAGAGCTTCATAAGGAGACATTTGGATGCGAAGTGGTAACTATTGTTGTAGGAAAACACAATGAGATGTGGATGATCATCTCAATTTCCCTTGAAATCAATCACACAAGACCTCAACATATCTTCTGTGAATAGTATGCTCGCTTTCCCTTCATTCTGAGGATGAAAGGTATTACCCCAGTTCACCTTTGAACCCAAACCATTCTGAAAACATTTCCGGAATTGTAAAATAAATTGTGCACCTCTATATCAAATAATGGGGATCAGAACTCCATGAAGCCCTACTACTTCTTCAATCTAAAACTTAGCATAATCTCTTCCAAATGGGTATTCTTTACCTGAAAAAGTGAGGTAATTTTGTCATTCTATCGACAATCACCCAAATTGAATTATGTTGCCAGCAAATTTTTGGTAAAACCTTTGATGAAATCCATATTAATCATCTCCGCTTCCACTCTGAAAGTTCTATATTCGGAGCCAAACCTCCAGGCCTTTTGTTCTCTACTTTAACTTGTTGGCAATTTGGCCACTTCGCTACAAATTCAAAAATGCCCTTCTTCATTTTATTCCACCAATAAACTTCACTTCAGCCGCAATACATCTTTGTGGAACCCGAATGAATGGAATATCAGGGGATATGAGCTTCCTCCATGATCCTCTCTTGGAGTCCATCCACCATAGGTACAGACAATCTACCTTTATATCTCAATAGACCATCTCCCCCTTATTAAAATGCTAATACTCTTTGCTTATGACCATATCCCTTCAATTCAAGAAAAATGGGATCTTTGTATTGCTTTTATTTCACTTCTGACAATGATGACGATTCAACCCCATTATTCACCACTATCGCTCCTACTGTGGAATTCATTAGTCAAACTCCTAATTGGGCACGTCTGTGCACATATTTTTCTAGTTCTTTCTTCTCTTCCTCAAGATGGGTGTTACTACCTATAGATAACCGGAATAAGGCATCGGTAACTACATTATACTTACATGGGTGGTAAAAAATACTGATATCATAATCCTTGAGCAATTCTAACCACATCCTTTGTTTGAGTCTAAGCTCTCTCTGAGTGAACACATATTGTAGGAAGTTGTGATCAGTGAAGACATCAACATGAACACCATACAATTAGTAACGCCATATTTTAAGGAAGAAACTCCAACAGCCAACTGTAAATCGTGGGTTGAGTAATTCTTCTTGTGAAGATTCAACTCTCTGGAGGAATAATCTATAACTTTGCCATTCTTCATTAGTACACAATCCAGACAAACTCTTGACGCATGACAGTACACCACAAAACCATGAGTACCCTCCAGTATGGTCAAAACTAGGGCAGTAGTCAACCTCTTTTTCAATTCTTGAAAGATTTTCTCACAAGCTTCACACTATTGAAACTTAACTGCCTTCTGAGTCAACTTCGTAAAAGGAGACAAAATGGATGAACACCCCAGAACGTATCTTCTACAGTAGCCACCCAAACCAAAGAAACTCCTAATATTAGTTGAAGATGTGGGTCTAGACTATAACATTCTAGAAAAATGTACATGTCTAGTAAAGATCTTTTATGTTTTAAGAATGCGTATTGAGGTACATAGGCATCCTAATGCCCAATATTGTGAAATATTGGGAATATTATAGAATATTGTCTTAAGGGAGTTAGCAAATTTCTATGTATACACAAGTATTTAAAATATAATTCAAGATTGTTTAAGAATTGTACCTGCAATGAAGACCTTAAGCTAAAGTTTTTGAGTTCATCGCTTACACACATTAGGTACTAGGCATCCAAGTGTCAAGCCTAGGTACCATAGCACATAATCAAATAAAATATCATGTAAGATAAGCAGTGCCCAAGGATATAGTGAGGATCCTTGGGACAACAACAAGAAATGAGCAGCAACACATGTGCAAGCACATGCGCAAGAATTCGGTTAGGGTAGTTAGAAGTAGGCGCACATGTCAAAGTCAAGCCATGTGGGGATGAGCTTCCTAACAACCTTTAGGATCTAGATAACTTACCTAACTAGATAAATAACCTAGTACTAACAAATATTAACTAACTAGTGCACCGGACAACCTAAGACCTAATCGGGTGACACTAACTTGGTAACTAACTCAAGAAACATCCTAGTACGTAACCTAAAATAGACCAAAAATGTTAGTTATGTCCCTAAAGACTTAGGGGTACTTTATGAATTACCCTAGGTCACTTAAATAATTAAACTAACAACATAATTAATTAATTTAAATGGGCAAACCAAAATCCTTACACTAGACAAGTAACTAACTAAGAAACATCCTAGTACCTAACCCAGGATGGTCCGTAGGGTTAGTTATGGTCCTAACAACTTAGGGGTGTTTTAGTAATTACCTTATTGGTCAAAACAGAAACCACTAAGCAATTTCCAGATTTTGGTTAAGTCAAGTGGTCTTCTAATTCTAGTCAATCTAGGAGGGGCAATTTAGTAAATTAGCTAATTGATTTATTAATTAAGTTAATAAAGTATAAGTTAAAATACTTAATATTAGTTCCTAAGACCTAGAAACTCACGACTAAAACAGAAAACAAGCTTGAGAAAAACAGTGAGCAAAACGCAAAAAAAAACAGAAAATCTCTTAGGCGATTTGAAGGTATTGCTGAAGGTTCTCCTGCAAAGTGATTTTCGTAGATGCAATTCTGCATAAGGTATGGGTTTTCTCTATTGGATTCCTTTCTCCAAGAGGCTCTTCAAACGTTTTATGAATTCAAGAAAATTGAAACTAGAGTTGTTTCCAATGACATTATTGAACGTCCATCTCCCTAGTTACCCTTGTTTCCGATTATAGTAGTATGTAGTTGTAATCGCGAACATTTTTTTGGTATGTGGTGCTAATTGATTATTATATGTAGGTTTCTTGATCTGTGATGTCTAATGAGGCTTATAGATTTGATAATGAATAGGGTATTATTTACATGAGTTAAAGAATGTTGTAATGCCTAATTGTGTTCGAGAAGATGAAGTTGTATGAATCGTTCATGATGTTTAGTTCACCGTTAAATGTCAACTTTATTAGAATGATGAAATCACTATAGTATGTTCATGAATTTAATTGACTTGGCTAGTGATAATATCATAGTTTGATTTATGCCAACAAATTGGCTAGCAATATATCGTCCAAAAAATTGAATAGAATTGACTTACTATGTTATGTCATAAAAAATTGGCAAATGATGTTCTCATGACCATTGTCTAATGAAAGTTTGGCTTATGCCAATATATTGGCTAACAATATTCTAGATTACCATAATATGTGAAAAATTAGTCTATGCTAATAAATTGGCTTACAATGTATTTTCAAAATATTATACAAAATTGGCTAATGACTAAGTTATACCAACATTAAGCATGACCAATGTAACTTTGAATTCATAAACAAGGGTATGCCAATCATTGGGAGAAGTCCCAACATACCCTTTCCAAATGAACTAGGAATATAAGTTAAGTACATTGAACAAAGTTAATAACGTTCATAAAGAGTGGCATAAAGCTACCAAATGTCATTGAACAAGATAACGTGAGTAATGACATAATTAAAAGTTCAAGAATTATGAAATTGACCAGAATGAGGTGTGAAAAGAAGTGAGACAAGTCTCACTCACACATAGACATTTATGTTAAAGATATTCACATAAGAGGATGTTAATAATCGTGAGACAAGTCTCATTAACACAAAGATGACAATGTAAGGGTAAATTCACATTTCATCAAGTAAAGAAAATGATGACCGGTTATCCAAAGATTTAAGTTTCCATAATGTTTTAGTCAACTCTAAAAGTTATAAAGAAAAAGAAATTGAGCAAAGCATTGATAGACTAGCAAGGAGCTTGTGCAAGCAGATGTAAGCCTCATAAGATGAGGATCCACCAAGGTGGATAAGAGTCTTCGAAAATCTCCCAGTTTCGAACTATGTTGCCATCATAGGAACTAGCTAGTGGATTCCACCTAAAAGAGCTAGGTATGATACGGTATCACATTGGTCGGTGAAACCACCCCTTTTTTATTGTGGGGTAGACACTGGATTTCATGTTAATCTAACATGATCCATGTTGATTTAATTCTCAAGAAAGTATTCAGTTCACTTTAGCCGTGAACCACCTCTCTTCGGTGTAGGGAAGAAATTAGACTTTGTTTAACATTAGCCGATGAACCACCCTTTTCGGTGTGGGGCAGACACTGGATTTCATATTTAGCTCACATGATCTAGGTTCACTTTGATCGGTGAACCACCCCTTTTCAATGTGGGGCAGACACTGGATTTCATGTCATCTCGCATGATCTTAATGCTAAAGATTTCTTTAAGAAAGTAAGAATGAAATAAGAAGAAATGTAAGCTCAAAGTGAGCTAAGAAAGCAAGAGCTTAAGTATATCAAATACTCAGTTTTGATAAGAATGAAGTATTTAACAAGTTATGGACATAGCCAATAAAGATTTGCTTATAATGACTTCTTATATTATGCCAATAAAGGGGAGCACAACATAATGTCTAATCAATGCCCCATAAACTTTATATTATGCAAATGATAAAATAATGGGCATAGCCAATAATTTTTTCTTCACATCATGCAAATGATCAAATAATGAGTATAGCCAATAATCTTTATATTATCCAAAATGATCAAATAATGTGTATAGTAAATAAAGATTGGCTTATAAAGACTTCATGCCGAAAGTAAGAAAGATCATAAGTTTTAACTATATGCCCCAAGATCAATATATTATGCAAATAATCAAAGAATGGGCATATCCAATAAAGATTGGCTTATAAATACATTCATGCCCAATTTAACAAGAATGAGAAGTATACCTTGTGAGTAGGGTAGCCAAATCATTTCCTTGGTCTTTTCGTCACATCCGGGGAGCACCCCATAGAAGTAACATGGCACACTTCACCTCTTGCAGGTCTTATACAAGACCATAGTTATCATTCATCAGATTGACATAGTAAATTTAGGTGAAAATTTATAACTTTTCATAGCACATCATATGCTAGAAATTTAACATCATATCTATATAAAACATAATTCGTAATACATATTATACCCTAAGTCTCTTTGCCATCTTCGACTCAACAACTTTAGAATACATTAGGGACATGACATTTAAGGCATAGTAAAAAACTATACAATATTTAATAGACTTTACAATAAGTACACATTAGGACATCCTTGGACTTAATGAGTACATTCTTTGAGCTTGGGAATGACCTATCAAGATCCTCAATCATGTAGACACCCTTTACGCATCCATGACCTACATTTCGTGTAAAAAGTAGAGAAGAATGAGATTAGTAAAAGAATGCACTAAGTATGACAATTATGCAAAAAACATTTATTTAAAAGGGACATTTTCTTGAAAATCATATTTCATGCCATTTTGAGTAAATCTTTATTAAACCTTAAAAAATAGCATTTACATCATTTTCATACTTCATAGAAACACAATCAAAGGTCAAACATCATAGAAAAGCACATATAGAATTTAAGTCCAATTTAAGGTCATTTTATAGTGAGCTCAATTCTATTAACAGTGAACTATTTCTTTTGATTCATTAGTCTCCCAAGTAATCCTTTAGGGGTGTTGGTGCAATGTATCACCTTAGGACCACAACGAAAATCCTACATATCATCTACATAAGACAACACATACCATCATAGAAGTATAGTACAACATAGGCATATTTAAGCCAAGACTAAAGAGGATATTACAGTGAACTTCTAGTCATTATGCACATATACTTATCTTACTTTACATAGAACGTTATAAGACCTAACTCATGCCCCCAATCTAAAGGCTACTTGTGCAATGTAAATGTAAGGCCCCATAGCCTCACACATACTTAGTAAACCTTTCATAAGACCACAAGCCTTTTACATCCAATTCACATATCAACATAGTAAGAGGAAACAACTTGATTTAGATCAAGCAAGGCCTTAATCATATAGTCAACAAGATCGACATCGTGCACAAAGACTCATACCATACAAATCTTTATAACAAGTAGACCAATACAACAAAGTCATGCATAAAGAACATATACATAATGACATGCATTAGAACACCATCCTAGAACTTCCTAAAGAGCTACTTGTGCAATGTCTAGATGGGTTCATTACTTCCACCAATCCTAAGTAACCTCCCTTAAGTCATTATATTTAGGGTCCTAGTCATTAACTTCCATTTTCCATTTTACTTTAGGGAAACTATAGCCTTAACCGACATAGACCATGTGATGCTAAACGTGGAATCTGGTGTTATAGAACCCCATATCGAACGGAGGTGGTCTACCAGCCAAAGTAGAACAAAATGTGACATAGATTTCTTGGTATCCACTAGCTAGTATACTATGGTGTAAACATAGTTATGGAACTTGGAGGTACATATGAAAACCCTCTTTATGCCAAGATTAGGCATTGTAGTTATTCACTTATGGAAACCCTATTTATGCCTATTGAGGCATTGTGTTTATCAACCTCATGAGATTTATGGTGACCTACATTCCTACCATGGGAAGGGACACACACTCATATTCAAGTTCACTCGGTGATAAACTAAGTTCCCTTCACTGAAAACCTTTATGATATTTTTGCTTTATAAAAAATAGGTTTAGGAGAGTCGTCCCCTTATATGCTTAACTCATAGGTCATAGATGAAAGTTCATCAACCTAAATAATGTAAAGAATCCCTTAACATAAACATAGCATATGTAAAGCATCATCTAGTTTTTGGTTCACATGAATACACCGTTCAAGACCCCTATCTTGACTAGCTTTTCATACATGTGTTTGTGTATACATATATCTGAGCAAACCTTTCACATAACATATTTAGACACTCATGTTCATACATACATATTCATATATATAAAAACAAAAAATAGAACTATTATATCAAGGTACACATGTGAAATGCATAGGCAAAGTCCCATACCCTTGCCCATACTAGCTTACTATCAAGTCATCCTAGCTAAAGAAACGCATATCATGCTTTCATAAACATCATATTAACATACATAGTAGTAGACACTAGTGAATATGAGGACTACCGTTCATTTAGACACCATGACCTATACTACTTGAAATATGCATGTAATGTGTGTGTGTGTGTGTGTATTGGTAAACATCACCACATAGTGTCTATTAACAACATATTGAGGCATCCACCCTCTTAGACCATAATACTCTTTCAATCATAAACCACACAACACACACTAGCATAGGAGACAAGTCAACTTCATATTACACTTAAGACTCCTAACTTGTGCTATTCATGCATTCACATAGGGGTACATTGATAAGGGATTATTAACCATTTTTGAATCATCAATGGAAGCACCTATAATTTACCCTAACATGGATATACACATGCTTACACGATAGCCATACAACCTAAATCACAACTAGAATAGGAAGGTAGGAATAAGCTTCACATATTATCATCATAAGCACATGTTCATGTATTCATCAATTTTCCTTCATGGCCATGGTCAACACTTATATAATGACAATAAAGTAAAACCCCAACATAAGTGGAATATACCACATAATTCCATACAAGGCTTCATCAACTACAATACTATAAGGAAAGTAGAAGAGATAAGCATTCTTAACAACTTTTCACCCTTTGATCATCATTGATCAGTACACCTTGTTCATCAACAATTCATATATAGGGAAGTACCTAAATGTACTTTAATCCTAAAAGCAACCTGTACAAGTCGCTACAAGATCATACTATCACATAATATAAGCCATCTCACATGTACTAGAAAGTAGAGAGTCCTAGAGCATCAACTAACCTCCCTAGTTTAGTTCATCAATCATCATGTATCAATAATATACATTTAGGGCAGTAGCTAAATAGATATAAATTAAACCTAAATCATGCCTCATCTACCCTAGAGTTAAGATCACATAAGGTTCATTACAACATTCAAATTGTAGACTAGAAGAACCTAGATCAATTAAGAACCTAGATTAATTCATTTATCATTTTCTTTGATCATCAATAATTAATACCCACAATCCATTAATATCATAACTATAAGGCAGTGGATAAGGACAACATGCTCTACATGAAATCCTACTACCATTGGTATAACCTTGAGATCGCAGTGAATATGCTATTTAAGACATCAATGGAAATTAGAAGAATCATAGGCTAACCAACATTGATCAACATGAATCACTTAATAGAATTCAAAAAAATTTATCCACCTAAGTCAGTATCTACATGAACCACAACATAATCGAATTACACTTTTATACCTTAAAAGGTTAACATTACAATGAACCATGGAAAACTAAACCAAACGTGTTCAAATATTCATACATTGATTCACATGGGTAATTCATCAATGATTCACTCTCAATATACATACTAAACAGTCGATATAATCATATTAACATAACTGAATCACAAATCGACATACATAAGATCAAGATCATAAAGCAATACATAGGCGAAAATTGAGTTTGTGAAAGAATATGGGTTCATCTTGCAATAGGATTTAAAATCACGTCCAAATCATTATATAATTATCAATACATTCATATTATTTTTTTGAAATCAATTTAAGAAAGAAATCTTGGCTAGAATGAAAAAGATGCAGTTGTTCATATTTTTCTTTTTGAATCCTTTGAGATTAACTCTCTAGATGGAAGGATAACTAGAGATGAAGGATCATCATACCTTTGTTTAGTTTAAAAACTATAGAACTTGATGATTCGTACATGGAAATCCAAGCTCCAGTCAGTTCTTGAGCTTCAACAACAATGGTGGTTTCTAGGGAAATATTTTGGAGGGAAAGGCTTAAATAGTGTGAGTTGATTTGAGAATAGGGTGATCACATTTTTGATGACTTATATACACCCAAAATTATCTAAATAAACCTACTAGAGTCAGGTTAGGACGTCGGGTGAATTTACCATTCACCCCTTAATTAAAACAGACGCAGGCAGTAAACTACAGGCCACCATCAACAGAGGCATCTACCGGCCGTTGGTCAGTCGACGGGCCGTGCATTGGCCTCCGCCGTTTGGTCCTTGGCCATATTTTGGCTTGAGACATTCCCAAACTAAGTAGAAGTCGATGAGACCTCACCAATGGGCCGTTGGTTGACCAACGATCCGTAGTTTTTTCCGTCGATTCGACACAGCTAAGGCAGTGTCTCGACAAGCCTTGGGGCCTTTTATGAGGCCCCTTAGAGGTCGTACCCGGACGTTTGCAACTTAAATAGAACCCTTAACAAGTTTTATAACTTCCACAGAAGTTTCAACCAAAAAAAACACCTGCAAGTCGATTAAACAGGCTAGGCTACATCAAGAAACACGTTGAGCGTCTTAAGGGCTATCTTTCGAACGCCTTGGATGTTCTTGGTCGTTTGACCTCCAAAATTCCCTAAATTACATAAACCATCATTAAACATCATTATAACACATTTAAAGGCTTCAAAAGTTCATGAAACACAAATATAAGTATGCATGGATACATGGAGCACATAGGTGACTAGTCCTCGAACATTTTTGTCGTCCCTTGACGTTCGACTTCCCAATCACTTGAAACTTTACACACTGCCTCTATACAATATTTTAAGAAATTTAAGTAACTTATAACCGTACGACGAACATGTTAGTCTCTATACACCCTATCTCATTTTGGGGTCTAAATATCTCCCACTTGGGAACATTCGTCATCGAATGACACTTAGGGCTCTTTAATCAAAACAAGGATTTCAAAACGTCATAGAGCAGTTCATAACATTTATAAAAACATCAAATCGTTTTAGAACTCAAAGCACACAATCAAGCAAAACTTCCATTATTCACTCACTCTTTCATGGATCAAACACAAAGGCTCTTATCATGTTCATAAGAGGTACATCCTTCTCCTAATCATAACATGGTCATTACACCTTAATTCATTAAGAGCCTCTTGCAAGGTCACATAGGCAGTTTACAAAAATACTCAAAACAAGTAGGCACTCATACTTCAATGCACATTGACTTGAGTTAGTTAAATCAACAAAGATCTTTAGTAGTTAGACCTAGTGTCATGAAGGTCATACTAAATCATACCATGCTTAGTGGTGTCGATTGAGGAATGTCTGTCTCCTCAATACACTTACATGTCTCATGAGTTCACACCTAAGCAAAGCACAAGGTCAATTCCTTTTAAAAATGCGAAATCTCAACTTCTAATCCAAGGCATGCTTATCATTCCTTCCTAGTGACGTCTAAGTGATAAAACACACCAAGTACATCACATAAAAAGGAAGAAATTTAACAAAATTTCAATTTCTAACATAGTAATCACCTTTACAATGAGCCTCATTTAGGTAAAACAATACAACTTATAGGCACACACACTAATACTTAGCTAAACATGCTTTCACTTTTCAAGAATGAGCCCATAATTATGCACTCCATATTATAAAAGTCACATAGTTTTCAAGAGACTCAACATATTTAATTTTAAAGAGGCTCAACTTTTTATTGTTAGGCTAAATATTACACCTCACAAGTGACTATCACCATGTTTCTTATGATAGCTCATGAAGTCAAATGCACAATTAGCATATTAAGATGCACAATACACATGAGAAAGCATGGATTTTATCAAAATTTTTCTTTCATGCACTTTCGAATCTTAAAATGTCCTTAAGGTAATGTCAATCAAGACATACCCAACATATAAGGACATGCAATTCATACATTAGGCACAACTCCTATTCGTAAACAAGTTCATCAAGACTTCATTAGATTCAAGTTCAAGTAAGAATAGAAGGTAAAGGTAGACAATTTCTACAACCTTACTACTCAATTACAATCCCCCACTTAGGGTAAACCCAATTAAGATCAACTTAACCAAATCTTAAGAGTATCTTAACTAAACAACCTTCTTTTTCATCACTTAAAAGTGTTACAACTTTCGAAGGAATTTATAGTAAGTCAACATAGGAACACCAAGGTATTCTAAACTTCATCTCCTAGGAAATTTATCATCCAATTATAAAGTTAGTTCAATCTCATTCAAAACACATAAGGTTTTCATACAATACAATAGACACCAAGGCCATATATCATTAGGGGAAACAATAATATGGGACTTAGTCTAAAGGACACTTTCTTTTCTTTCAAAAATAAAGTAAGGTAACTTCTAGGTCAAACCAACCCACATCATCACTCTACAAAGATAAGATTACTACCCTCAATTGTAAGGACACATCAATTCCACAATCATCAAGGGACTCACAATACAATAAGAAGTTAGAAACAATTCTACGACTCATCATGCCATAAGACTCTCACTCTTCATTCCAAATAGAAAATATCATTTTTACATTCATTATCATGTTCATATGTACAATTTTATACACATTTCGACAACATCTAATCAAAGAATAATTTAGTTGATTTTTCAAAGATGTTACAGTAAACTGTTTTATCATTACAGTGAACATACTTTAACATTCCAAAAATGCAACATTTAGTCAATTGATAGAAACACATGACAATATGATGTAGCAAACATTACCATGACAAGCATACTATCATGACACCTAGGATCAAGTCTATACAAAGGACTCTAATTCATACTAGGCAAATTATTAAGGACTACATGTATACAAAGGTAATATTGAAAACTTTTAAGCACATATTTTTAGGGTAGCATGCTTCTTTAGGTAGTAACTAAGCATTTCAAGTTCAATTTGTAGGATAAGGCTACCCTCATGCAAAACCATTTAGAAACGCATCATTCCAAAAGAACTCATTTTATCCTTCATAACTTCTAACATACTTTAAATGTATCATGACATATATTTTTCAATATAGCATGCTATTTCACATAGTTTTCATCCATATCCATAAAAGGCATCACATAATCAAAACATGTCAAAATTCACCTTCACACATACTCATTCAAACCATAAAACAAAGACAATCATTTAAACTCACCTTTTCTCCCCTAAGCGTACAGAACAATTTCATCCAAGCAAACATATCTAAAAGACCACCGGACATGAAAACATAAGATACAGATCTTATAAAGTCATGTTCTATGGCAGGATATGAGAATGATGAAGAAGGGAAACTCTACAGTCCTATAGCCGCTCATACCAATTGATGTGTCGCGACTCACAATAAATGATACAAGACTCTACTAGACGTGGTAATATGAGACCTTTTCGACCCTAAACAACTTTTAAAAACTTCGTGCTGTGATACATCATTTGTAACATCCGAGAAGCACCCCTAGAAGTAACATAGCTTACTTGACCTCTCGGAGGTCTTATACAAGACCATAGTTATCATTAATCACATTGACATAGTAAATTTAGCTGAAAATTTAGAACTTTTCATAGCACATCATATGCTAGAAACTTAACTTCATATATATAAAAAACATAAGTCATAATATATATTAGACCCTAATTCTCTTTGCCATCTTAGACTCAACAACTTTAGAATACATTAGGGACACGACCCTTGAGACATAATACCAAACTATACAATATTTAATAGACATTACAATAAGTACACATTAGGACATTTTGGATTTAAGGATTCCTTACCTTGAGCTACGCAATGACCTATCAAGCTCCTCAACCTTGTAGAAACCCTTTATGCATCCATAACCTACAGTTTGTGCAAAAATTATAGAATAATGAGATTAGTGCAAGAATGCACTAAGTACGACGACCATGCAAAAACATGCATTTAAATGGGACCTTTTTCTTGAAAATCATATTTGATGACATTTTGGGTAAATCGTTATGGAACCTTTAAACAATAGCATTTTCATTATTTTAATACTTCATAGAAACACAATCAAATGCCAAACATCATAGAAAAGTACATATAGAATTTAAGTCCAATTTGAGGTCACATTACAATGAGCTCAATTCTATTAATAGTGTTTCATTTAATTCATTAGTCTCCCAAGTAATCCTTTAGGGGTACTTGGTGCAACGTGTCACCTTAGAATCACAAGGAAAACCCTACATATCATCTACATAAGACAATACATACCATAATGAAGTATAGTACTACATAGACATATTTAAGCCAAGACTAAAAAGGACATTACAGTGAACTCCTAGTCATTATGCACATATACTTATCTTACTTCACATAGAACCTTACAGGACCTAAATCATGCACCCAATCAAAGTATACTTGTGCAATAAACATGTAAGGCCCCTTTACCTCACACATACTTAGTAAACCTACCATGAGACCACAAGCCGTTTACAACCAATTCATGTATCAACATAGTGAGAGGAAACAACTTTATTTAGATCAAGCAAGACCTAAATCATATAGTCAACAAGATTAACATCATGCACAAAGAATATACCATACACATCTTCATAACAAGTAGACCAATACTGCTAAGTCATGCATAATGAAAATATACATAATGACATGCATTAGAACACCTTCCTAGAACTTCCTAAGGAGCTACTTGTGCAATGTCTAGATGGGTTCATTACTTCCACCTATCCTAAGTAATCTCCCTTAAGTCATTCTATTTAGGGTCCAAGTCATTAACTTCCATTTTCCATTTTACCTTAGGGAAACTATAGTCTTAACAAACATAGACCATGTGATGATACAAATAGAATCCGGTGCCATAGAACCCCACACCGAATGGATGTGGTCTACCAGTCAAAGTAGAACTAAATGTGACATAGCTTCCTAGGTGGATCCACTAGCTAGTATCCTATGGTGGCAATATATGTTAAAACCCGCTTTATGAAATGAATAGGAATTATAGTTATTCACTTATCCAAAACCTATTTATGCCCATTGCGGCATTGTGGTTATCTACCTCCTGAGATTTATAGTGACCTACCTTCCTACCATTGGAAGGGACAAACACTCGTATTCAAGTTTACTCGGTGCTAAGTTAAGTTCCTTCATTGAAAACCTTCATTTTTTTCTCTATAAAACATAGGTTTAGGAGACTCATCCACTCAAATGCTAAACTCATAGGTCATCTATGAAAATGCATCAACCTCAATCATGTAAAGAATCCCTTCACATAAACATAGCATACATAAAGCATCATATAGTATAGGGTACACATGCATACACCATTCAAGGCCTCTCTCTTGACTAGTTTTTCATACATGTGTTTGTGTATACACATATGTGAGCAAACCTTTCACAGAACACATTTAGACACACATGTTCATACATACATATTCATACATATATAAACATAAACTAGAACTATCCTATCAAGGTACACATGTGCAATTCATAGGCAAAGTCCCATATCCTTGCCCATACTAGTTCACCTATCAAGTCATCCTAGATAAAGAAACACATATCATGCATTCATAAACATCAAATTAACATGCATAGTAGTAGACACTGGTGAATATGAGAACTACCTTTCATTTAGACCCCATGACCTATACTACATAAAATATGCATGTAAAGTGAGTATGTGTGTACATTTGTTAACACGATCACATAATGTCTATCAACAACATATTGAGGCAGTCACCCTCTTAGACCATAATACTCTTTCAAGCATAAACCACACAGCACACAATAGCATAGGAGACAAGCCAACTTCATATTACAGTTAAGACTCCTAACTTGTGCTATTCATGCATTTACATAGGGGTAGATAGGTAAGGGATTATTAACAATTTTTGAGTATTCAATGGCATAACATATACTTTACCCTAACATGGATATACACTTGCTTACACGATAGCCATACAACCTAAATCACAACTAGAATAGGAAAGTAGGCATAAGCTTCACATAGTATCATCATAAGCACATGTTCATTTATTCATTTATTTGCCTTCATGTCCATGGTAAAAACATATATAATGAAAATAAAGTAAACACCACCACCATAAGTGTATCATACCACATAATTCCATACAAGGCTTCAACAACTACAATTTTGTAAGGAAAGTAGAAGAGATAAGCATTCTTACCAATTTCTCACCCTTTGATCATCATTGATCAATACACCTCGTTCATGAATAAACCATATATAGGGCAGCATCTAAATGTACTTTAATCATAGAAATAACCATGTACAAGTCGCAAAAGAACATATTGTAACATAATACAAGGCATCTCACATGTACTAGGAAGTAGAGAGTCCTAAAGCATCAACTAACCTCCCTAGTTTAGTTCATCAAATCATCATGTATTAATAATATAAAATTAGGGAAGTATCTATATAGATATAAATAAAACTAAATCATGCTTCATCCATCCTAGAATTAAGTTCACATAAGGTTCATTACAGCATTCAAACTATAAACAAGAAGAATCCATTAATATTATCAATATAAGGCAGTAGATAACGACAACATGCTCTACAAGATATCCTACTACCATTTGTATAACCTTTATCTCACAGTGAATATGCTATTTAAGACATCAATTGTAAGTAGAAGAATCGTAGGCTAACCAACATTGATCAATATAAATCACTTAATACAATTCAACAAACTTATTAACCTAAGGCAGTAGCTACATGAATCACAAAATAATCGAATTACACTTTTATAGATTAAAAGGTCAACATTATAGTGAACCATGGAAAACTACACCAAACATGTTCAAATCTTCATACATGATTCACATGGGTAACTCATCAATGCCTCGCCCTAAATATACATACTAAACAATAGGCATAATCATATTAGCATAATTTAATCACAAATCGACATGCATAAGATCAAAATTCTAAAGTCATACATACACTAAAATCGAGTTTGTGAAAGAGCATGGGTTCATCATGCAATAGGATTGAATTAAGAAGAGGCACTCCAACATATTTTTCTCTTTGAAACCTTTATGATAATATCTCTAGATGGAGAGATAACTAATATGAAGGATCACCATACCTTTGTTTAGTTCAAAACCTCTAAAACATGATGATTCATACATATAAATCCAAGATCCAATCAGTTCTTGAGCTTCAACAACAATAGTGGTTTCTAGGGAAATATTTTTGGAGGGAAAGGCATCAATCGTGTGAGTTGATTTGAGAGTAGAGTGATCGTTTTTGATGACTTATATACACCCAAAAGTAGATAAATAAACCTATTAAATTTATTTTAGGAAGTGGGGTGAATTTACCATTCACCCCTTAATTAAAACAGACGCAGGCAGTAAACTGCAGGCCACCATCGACGGAGGCATATACTGGCCGTTGGTCAATCGACTGGCCGTCATTGGACTTTGTCATTTTTTTCCTTGGGCAACTGTTGGCTCGATACCTTAAAAAACTAAATAATAGACTACTAGATCTCACCAACGGGCCATCTGATGAACAACAAGCCTTCGTTTGGTCCGTCAATTGACACTGCCAAGGCAGTGTCTCGACCATCCTTGGGGCCTTCATGTGGGACCTTTTGCGGGGCCCTTAAGAGGTCGTACCCGGACATTTCCAATGTAAAAAAACCCATAGCAAGTTTTACATATTACACATAAGTTTCACCAAAAACAAACACCTGCAAGTCATCCAAACAGGCCAGGTCCTATCAAGACACACGTTGAGCGTCTTAAGGGCTATCTTTCGAACGCCTTGAACGTTCTTGGACGTTTTACCTCCAAACGCCTCGAAAATACCTATACCATCATTAAAAATAATTAAAACTAATTTATAGGCTTCAAAATATCATGAAGCAGAAATATAATCATGTATAGACACATGAGGAAAATGGGCGACTAGTCATCGAACGTTTTGGTCGTCCCTTGACGTTCGACTTCCAAATCACTTCAAACTTTACACACTGCCTCTATACCATATTATAATACATTTTAGGACCTTATAAAATTAATAAAAACATGTTAAGATCTACACACCATATCTCATTTTGGGGTCTTACATTTGGATTACTTACTTGATTCATTGTACGTATGGGACTACAATGAATCATTGCACTTATAAGTAAAACATAGGATCAAAGGAGAGCATTGAAATACAAAAAAAAAAGAAGAATTGGACTAAAAAATAAACTAAGGTATGGGAGAGAACCTCTCGGCCTAAGGGAGCAAAAATATTAACTTTTGCTTGAGTTGTTCTAAAATTATGTTCATGATTCTAAGGTCTTATGTTCATATAGAAAATAAGTTGTATGAATTTATTGAATGAGAACATTTCATATTCATATCATGAATTAGAAATAAGTATTTAATAAAGTAAAGTGACTTAACTTTCCATAGACGGCATGTTGCTTTAGGAAGATCTTTACTTGATCATGCATAGCCCTTACGTGTATATGTGCATACACCCATACTTAGTACAAGTGTGTAATAACCCTATAGTATTACTATTTTTATAGGCGCATGTCAGATAGAAGATTGAACGCTCATTGAAGCGGTTTGGATTAGCGATCTCCAGACTTTTGTAAGCCCTCTTGACTTTGAGGATGCTACACTTTATTATTCTAGATTTAGTACAATAGACATTGCTGGTGGATGTAGTCCCTAGCGTTTCATTCCAAACATTTGTTCAAGTGTTTGTAATAAGGCCGATTGCTAAAGTATTATTATTATTATGATTCTCTATTTCGATTGTTTAATCTATTATAGATGGTTGCTTAATTCGACCTCATTAGAATATCACTCTTATGCAGTATTATATGAAGTCTATGTACACATCAATAAGTGATTAAAAAGTTTTAAATTTTCCGCAAATTTAACTGTATGATTGTGATGAAAGCTAAGACGAGGCTTGTCTGCAACCTCTGAGAGGTTAACAATGCCGGTCGCGTTCGAATTCCAGTATCCAGGTGTTACATAGACCAACTCTAAACTACTTCTATCTTTTGGGTATCAACTCTAATTCCATCACTATAAACTATGTGGCCCGAGAATTCCACCGACTTAAGCCAAAACTCACATTTTCAGGACTTAGCATATAACTCCGTATATTTAAAAGTGTAAAGGACTAGATTAGTATGTCATCAATGAAGAAAATAAAAAACATATGTTGATAAGGTTTGAATATTGTGGTCATAAGATCCATGGTTGCTGTAGGAGCATTTGTAAACCCAAATGACATGACCAAAACCTCATAATGCCCGTAGATGGTTCTCAAAGCTCTCTTTCGAATATCACATTCCCTTACTCTTAGATGATGGTACCCTAATGTCATGTCACACCACAATTCCAGTGATATTTTGCATCTCGAGAGGCGTAGAAGATTCTAGAGTTAAGGGGAGGCGTGTGGGGAATTCTAGAACACCTTAGATTCAAGAATGTGTTGAATTCTCTAGAGATGGGACAAAGTGTAAATATCTTAGGGACTTGTAAAGTAAATATTAATTGCACTTTAGTCCTTAAGAAGTAGTATAAATAGATGTGCCCCCACATTTTGCAAGGCATCAAAGAAAGTTTTAAAGCATTGTCCAAAGTAATACACAAGCCTTCTTCAAAGTTATCTATTTGTTCTTTTTATGTCTTTTCCAAGCATTCTCTTAGCCATTCAGTTCCAAGATTGCATTAAGGGAATGGCTACCGCGGGAGACGTAAACGGAACTAGCACCACCAACACCCATTTGGATGGTAGAAAGAAGGACCGAAAGGGGAAAAACATCAAAAGGGTAATAAGGAGGTGCTGCCCATCCCACACAAACCGAGGCGCTAACATCTTTTCCACCATTGATTACCGAGTCAAGTAACAATGAAGTTAGCGAGGATGCCATCGACCATTTTGCTGGAGAAGAATGGGTCGCAAGGGTGGAAGTTGTGAGGCAAGTAGTGGATATATTACGCCGGCGCATGAATGTGGCAGACGACAAGTTCAAGACCTTTGAACTCTTCAGGAGACCGAAACATCTGTAAGGAGTTGGAGGGTCTCCAGCGGGCTGAGTTCGAGATGAAGGAGACCATCACTTCCTCAGAATTTTGCCTTATGGAGGCACTAAGCATGATTGAAACTCTGAAGGTCGAAGTGAAAACACACTAGGAAGGTGCAGACACTGGAGGATCTACATCACACGATCGTGATAGAGAGGTCACATTCCAGGCTCCAAAGCCACCCATATCAAAGGCGCCCATGACGCTTAAGAGGTGGAGAACTTTCTGTGGCACTTGGAGAATTACTTCAAGTGTAGTCGGCTGAAGAGTGACGAAAATAACATCAACACTATTATGTTGTATCTTTTCGAGATGACCATGCTATGGTGGAGGCAAATATAAGGTGATACTAGAAAGGGATCATGCACCATAAACACGTGGGAGAAATTCCGTGAGGAATTCAAGAAAGACTTCTTCCCTAACAATGTCGTGTACGAGGTTAAGCGCAAGTTCCGAGAATTGAAGCAAACAAGAAACATTGGAGCGTACGTGAAGGATTTCACAACTCTAACACTTCAAATTCCCAACCTCACAGACAAGGACATGTTGTTCCACTTCATTGATGGACTATAGAATTAGGGCAAGACAGAGTGTGAGCGGTGACAAGTCAAGACCATAGACGAATCCACCACGCAATTCGAGTCCTTGATAGACTTTAAACATGAATGACATGACAAAGCAAAGAGCAGGGATGCAAGGAGTAGTCATGCCAAAGGTGGGGGATATTGTGTCTGAGGCAAGGAGCAGCAGGCACACCCCAATTAGCATGACCCCCTGAAGCCAGACATCAAGCGGTTTGTGTAGTAAAACTACACAGAGAGATGAGCATAGAACAACATAAGATATGGCTGCTACATATGCGGTGGACCACACGGCTATGCTAGGTGCCCCGAGATGAATAACCTTGGTTCCATCCTACGCAAACGAAATGAGAAAGACACACAAGAGCAAGGGCAGGACGCGGGCACGATGTAGTTGGGCATAGTAGGATTATGTTGTTCCATTACCAATATGTCTGAAAATGTAGGTTACTTCAGCACGCAGTATGTAGACATCTCCCTTAATGGACAACTAGCTCGTGCCATGGTAGAATCGGGGGCCAAAGCAAACAGCATAACCAAGGCTGCAACAAGGAGGTTAGGGATGAAATATGCTCCAAGAAACACTTGCCTCAAGACGGTTAATGCCCCCACCGACTCCCTTAAGGGGTGTCGCCCATTAGGAGTGAGCATCACATTGGGCAAGTGGAAAGGTAGGACAAACTTTACCGTCACTCCTTTAGATACCTTTGATATAATTGTTAGGTAGTTCTTCTAGCAGTGCCACACGATGATAGACCCCTACCTCTAACATCTCATGATGATGGAACGGAAGTGTCATGCATTGTACCTTTAGTCAAGGTACCGATGAAGAAAGAACACACCTACATGTCGGCCATGCAGATCGTGAAGGTCCTGATGAATGAAGAGTCGACATTCCTAGCTACCATTGATAGTTTTGGAGAAGACAATGGTACTAAGGATTCCTTTCCACCGATCATTGATGAAGTCCTTGAAGAGAACAAGGATGTGATGGCGGATGATATACTAAAGACTCTATCTCCTAGGCACGAGGTAGATCATACAACTAAAGGTAGGAGCTAAGCCACCCGCACATGAATCTCATTGCATGGCTCCACCAAAGTTAGAGGATCTAACGATGTAGTTGAAGGAACTCCTCGAGGACAGTTACATCTATCCATTCAAGGAACCTTATGGCACGTCTGTTCTATTTCGAAGAAAGAAAGATGGGTCATTGCGCCTATACATCGCCTATCGGGTGCTGAATAAGGTACTAATTAGGAACAAATATCCTATACCGCTCATTGTGGATTCGTTCGATAGACTTGGATAGACCAAGTACTCTACCGAGATGGATCATAGAAAAGGCTACTACCAAATGCGTATCGCGCAGGGGGATGAGCCAAAGACAGCTTCCATAGCAAGATATGGACCATACGAATGGTTAGTGACACCTTTCGTATCAACAACGCACAAGATAGCTTTGTCACGCAGATGAACAAAATCTTTCACACCTACTTGGACCAGTTCGTGTTGGTGTACTTGGATACATAGTCATATATAGAAAAACCCTGGAGGAGCACGTGGAGCACCTGAAGAGAGTCTCCCAAGTCTTACGGGAGAACCAGATCTATGTCAAGCGGGTAAAGTGTGACTTCTCCCAGCACAAAGTATACATTTTAGGGCATATCATGAGCCAAGGCAAACTACAGATGGACGAGATGATGTTCAAGGAAATCCAGGGGTCGGAGCTGCCCACAAAAGTGACCGAGCTTCGATCATTACTTCGACTTGCCAACTACTATAGTAGGTTCATCAGTGGATACTCCACAAAAGCCGCTTCACTAACCGAGTTGCTAAATAAGAATAAGCCATGGGTTTTGAGCGAGGAGTGACAAATAGCGTTCAAAGGTCTCAAGGCCGCAGTGATTGAAGAGTTTCTCTTGAAGATGCCCGACTTCTCAAAAACCTTCGAAATACATATGGATGCCTCATACATTGCCATTGGGGGAGTCTTAAATCAAGATAAACGCCCAGTAGTATTCATGAGCTGTAAGATAAATGATGCTGAACAGCGGTACACAATGTAGGAGAAAGAGATGTCGGCCATCGTGCAATGCCTACACACGTCGAGACATTACTTACTAAGCTCCAAGTTTGCGGTAAATACCTATAATGTGGCCACTAGCTACCTCCAGTCACAAAAGAAGATAACCCCAAAGAATGATAGGTGGCATGACTTTTGGAAGAGTTCCACTACGTCTTAGAGTACAAGCAAGGAAGGGGAAATGTTGTGGCCGATGCATTAAGAATAACGGAAGAGCTCGCTATTATCACTACAAGCTCACTATGCCATTCAAGACGCAATCAGGGATGGCATGCAATATGATCCTGAGAGAAGAAGTTAATGGACTTGGTTGCCAAAGGCAAGACTAGGAGCTTTTAGGTGGAAGAATGCCTCTTGCTTACTGCCGGTCAGAGGATCTATGTACCCAAGTTTGGATCGATAAGGCAATGAATCATAAAAGAAAGCCACGACAAGCCAAGATCTGGGCATCCGGGGCAGCAACGAACAAGGGAGCTGATCGAGGTGATATAGTTCTGTCCACACATGGGGGACGACATCTAGTGCTACGTGCAAAATTATCTTGTGTGCCAGCAAGAATAAGTGGAGCAAAGGATACCGGGAGGATTTCTAGTGCCAATACCCGTAGCAGAACGCCCAAGAAGAGCGTGACCATGAACTTCATCACCCCATACCAAAGTCTAATGGGTATGGAACTATAATGGTTGTGGTGGACAGGTTTTCAAAATATGCTACCGTCATGCCTGTCATAGTATGTTGCACCTCAAAAGAGGACGCTCGATTGTTCTTCAAGAATGTATTTAATTATTGGGCGAGGCCAGGACATATCATTAGCGACTGAGAACCCCCTCTTCATCAGGAACTTTTGGACGGAGTTGTTTGTCATACTTGTCATAGAACTTCACTTCTCCATGAGCTTCCACCTGCAGACCGATGCCCAGACCGAACGTGTCAACGCCCTGCTAGAGTGCTACCTAAGGTACTATGTCAGTTCGCAATAAAACGATTGGGCCAGACTTCTAGATGGCACTGTTCTCTTACAATTTTCAAAGGTGTGAGTATACTGTGTGCACACCATTTGATTTGGCGAGAGGCCAACAACCCCAAACTCCGCACTCACTACCGGCTGCTTTTGAAGGAAAGAGTTTGGGTGCCTTCCATATTGCAAAGGGATGGGAGGAACAACTTTACACTTCCAAGTCGTACTTCGACAAGACAGTCAAGAAGACAAAAAGGTTTACCGACCGCAAGCATCGTCCCACGAACTCTAAATAAGGCGACATGATCTTGGTAAAATTCAACCCAAGACAGTTCAAAGCACTAAGGGGCGTCCATCAAAACTTAGTGCGCGAATATTATGGTCCATTTATGATTGTTACCAAGGTGGGAAAGATATCATACAAGTTGAAGTAACTTACACACTTTAAAATCCATCTGGTCTTTCATGCAAGCGTCCTAAGTCGTACCGTGAGAACAAGGAGGATGCTAGCTAGAATCAATCGAAACGGGCACCCAAACAGTCAGTACCTCGCATTAACGAGAGATTGAGTCTATGATAGACTATCAAGCCAAATGAAAGTAAGGTAAACAAGACATCGCCATATTCCTTGTTCATTGGAACGGACAAAATCTGAAAGAGTTCACATGGGAGAAATACAAAGACTTTTGGTAGATTCAAGACCAAGTCCAAGAATTTCGACATCAATTGCACGCGATCGTCGCATTATCAGGTGTTTGAAGAGTGTCATGTCCCGCCAAAATTCCAGTTAGATTCTGCATCGGGAGAGTCGTAGAAGACTCTAGAGTTAAGGGGAGGCTTCTCGAGAATTCTCGAACACCTTAGATATTTCAAGAATGTGTAGAATTCTCTAGAAAGGGGACCGAAGTGTAAACATATAAGGGACTTATAAAGTAAATATGAATTGCACTTTAGTCCTTAGGAAATAGTATAAATCTAGGATCCCCTCATTTTTAAAGGCATCAAGCAGAGTCTTAAAGCATTCTCCAAAGTAATACAGAAGCCTTCTTCGAAGTTCTCTATTTGTTCTTTCTAAGTCTTTTCCAAGCATTGTCTTAGAGATTCTGAGTCTTAAAGGCTTCCTTGAACTTAGTATATCCTTGAAATATTAGTGAGTAAGTCGTCGAGGGTCGCAAAGAGCTTTAGAGAATACTCTTAGACTCTTATACAACTTTGAGGTCAACCTTGGAAAAACAAGAAGCACCCTGAAGATGATCGAAAAGATTATCAAGTCTAGGAATATGACACTTATTCTTCATGGTAAACTTGTACTATATACATTAATCTATACACATCCTCAGGGAAACATCATTCTTTCATACAAAAAAGAACAAAGAGCCCTAAGGTGAGACACTTGGTCGAATGAAACCCTTATCTGACATATCTTTCAACTGTTCTTTCAACTATGTTGGTTCCATTCTACATGGAGGAATAAAGATAGGATGAGCATCTGGAATGATGTCTATGTCTATGTCTACTTTTATATCACGAGGAACTCTAGGTAGATCATCAAGAAAAAATTAGAAAACCCTTGTACAATAGGAACAAATTTAATGAGAGGTACCTC
The DNA here is from genome assembly GCF_001406875.1 of Solanum pennellii. Classification (NCBI taxonomy): domain Eukaryota; kingdom Viridiplantae; phylum Streptophyta; class Magnoliopsida; order Solanales; family Solanaceae; genus Solanum; species Solanum pennellii. The sequence goes on from NC_028640.1 coordinate 16,053,208, forward strand.
AGCACTTATGTCATTAACACGGACTAAGTGATAGACACATCCCTTTGAAATTAACTTTCTTGCCTTAAGATTCAAACTAAAACAACCCTTAGTCACTGTTGAATTACTTTTGATGTCTATATCTAATTCATTAGAAAAGTAAATCTTGACTACTTAAATTCTTTTACAATCTATTGATGTACAACAAGCATGAATTTAGGACATACATGGAATGATAGCAAAACTACCATGTCTAAAGAAACTAAATTACCGATGGTACTCATGTTATTGACAAAAAATGTACAATCACGATTTGACTTTCTCTACTACAATAGACAAACCGACAAGTCTAGAAACACTAAGGGATAATGAAGTAACTCATAAAGAACATCAAAACTGAAGACATGGATCATACAAGTAACAATATCTTGCAAATCCTCTTGTTCACAGAGACTAGTATAACATAAACACAAGTTCCTCTCCATCTTCCCCTAAAGTATCTCATTTAGTTACATCTGTATTTGATGGAATGGGCTATATTGACCTCATTATTATTTATCTGTAAGTCCTTAACATACTCTATTATAAAGTGAATGTTTTGGCCAAAATTGATGCAACTAGTAGATCCATCACAACACACCCCTGAATATCTCAAACCACACTTAGCACATGAAGGAGTTTTAGTACCCCTTTGTGCGTCACTTCCTTGTGAATGCACAAGTCTAGCTCTGAAGTTTCTCAGAATACTGACTATTGTACACACATTGCTTCTTTGTGCAGGTGAACTAGAAAATGATGGAGCAGTTCCTTTATGTTCCTGTGAAAAAGAAGACCAAATCACAGTATCTTCTTGCTTCTCGGACTCATTCGTTAAGTCTTAGCCCTCTTATTATTGAACAATTCTTTATCCCTTAGCTTTTCCTTCCAACTTATAGAACACGGATCATCAGCCTATTAATCCACGTTATCTATTAACATTGCAACATTACTTTCCTTACTCGATATACGAGACAAACCAGCTATAAACAAGTTCATTCTATTCATCGTGTAAATAACCATTTCTTAGATTCTATTAGATAACGGGGAAAGAAACTTCTTAAAAAAGGCCTCCTCAAATAAAGCGCATCTCACAATCGATTACAAGTAAGCACGCGATATAAAGAAATTTTTAACAGATAAACTCTAACATACGAAATGAGTATGAAAAAATTGAGGAATTTCCTAAATGTTTCACCCTCCTAAATATATATGTGGTGTGCTTCATACCAATAACAAGGATTTTACATATAAGACTTCATAGACTCCCTAGGACTGTTGAACTCTGAGCTCTGATACCAAGTTTTTCATGTCCTGAGCCTACACCTTGGATGTGTCTAGCACTCGAAGACCATATCTAGCCTCGAGCTCACCCTTGGTCTGGATTAATTACTCAGTGAAACATTTAACCACAAGACAAATAACTCAAGAAATAACTAAAAGAAATCACTTCGCCAAAATGACAACTCCAGTCTTAATCAATTACAAGTGAAAGAAAAAAGTAACAAAAATACTATATTTCTATTAAGACTTTAACGAAAGAGGGATGTTGAGGCAGGACCCCTATAATACTATTAACTTAAAAATAAAAACAATAAATGAGTAATAAACATGTCCACTGGAATGTAGGAAGGCTCACCAACGGACTCTGTGGTTGCTCATTGGATAAATTGTATGTCGAATCTTGATCTTCGTACCTGTGGTGCATCATAAGATGATGAAGGCCAATTAGAATCAGTACATTGAATGTATAAGTATACTAGTTGGAATGCTACAAACAACTGAAGCTTGAAAACAGTAAGAAGGAACATTTACCTTGTCTGTTAAACTCATGAATAACTTAAATCAACATAAAGCAATAAGACACATGCAATATATTTAATGCTTGTAAAACATTGTAAACACCTCAGTTCATTAAACAAATGCAATAACAAACTCATCTTTACTTTTAAGATAAAGTATCATAGTTTCTATGGGAGATTCTTTAACCGAAAACCACCATTAAAGTATCATACTTTTCCGTTGCATAAAACTGCTTAAATTAGTGGATCCACTAGCTTAACTTAAGTGACCATAGTATGATCATTTAACACCCATAATGGCTACATATTTATGTACACTTCAGTTAATATGAACTCACATCACCATATCAGTGCTTAATACTACTTCAAAAAGTATACTTAGCTCATATGTATTAAACAACTTCTTTCTTTGGGTTGATATGATTACTCAACACTTAGCTTAAAACCTCTCTTAGAATAAATTTTCCCTTTTATTGTTCAATATTATTTTGAGAAATTTTAGTTTCCTCTTATCTTAAATGTGAAAACATTTATGAAATATTTGGGAATACTTAGTTCCCTTATAATATTTGAGAAATGAACTCAATTTTTTACTCCTTACTTACCTTGAAACTCGAGCCTTAAAAACAAAGTTAGAACCTTGCTAAAGACTCTTGAAAATTGTTAAGAACTTTTATTTGACTTGTTTTTAACTTCTAGACTCGACTCTTAACTTCTTTGACTTTGCTCTTAACTTTCGTTGAATTGGATTATGGATTCAAGGTTCATGATCTCATGTTTATGGATTATTAAATGATGTCTATATGTACCTTAGAGTGTTGGAATAAACTAAGAAACACAGGTACATCACATAGGAACTATTATGAAAATTAGGGAAAGAATGGGGAGAATTGGCATCCCTAGTGCTCTGAGAGGCGTGGGACCCCAACCTCATCTTACAAATTAAAGGCTGGGGTTCTCTGGATGTCGCGCATCTCATAGGACCTACGAACAGACATTTTCCTTTGGGGCTTTGAGAGGCACCGCGCCCCAACCCCCATAGCCATGTGTTCTCGACTTTTCTCTTTTGCTTTTCATCTCTAAACCCACAAAATTCCATGGTTGTTTCACCAAAACACTTAGGATCATTAGTACTATTAATACACAATATATTGAACCCAAATTACACTTCGAAACATGAATGAGAACTTCAACAACACAACCATCAAGAATTTAATGAAAAGTTCTACAATGTTCTTCAAGAACTCACTTTCTTAACATTTAAATAGCCTATATTTTTTGAATTTAAATGAGATTGGTGTGTAGATGAACTAACCCAACACTATATGATCTCACGTACCTTTTAGAGATCACCTCTGACGAATGGAACACACAAAACTTGAACGTCCTTGGCAATTTCTTGATTTCTCTCCTCCTTTCTTTTCTTTTCTCTCTTCTCCAAGCCCCAAAGTAACTTATCCTTTTCCTAATTGAGAAAGTCTTGTTTTACCCAATACATCCCCAAAAGCTAAATAGGAAATTTAATTAAGAAAAATAATAGTTTGTCTTTCAATAATTCGGATTTGGGTTTTCCATAATCCAATAGACCAACTTCCAGAAGGCATAACTCACTCATATAATGTCAAAATCACGCAAACTCATTTCCGACCACATATGGAAGTTTATAGTCGTTTTAAGTTGACCAAAATACACTTTTAAATTAGGCAAATTTTATAGATTTTCTTATTCTTTCCAAAAATAAGCATTTTCAGATTTTAACCTCTTTTTCAAGTTCATTCTAGTTGCGAGATGTTACATTCATAGTAATTTTTTTTATATAATTAGGCATATCGTAACCGAATCCTCGTGAAATTCCTTTACATCTGTTTAACCCAGCAAGACAATGTGCGTCCATTCAGGCACGTTAGGTCACACTACCGATGTGTGTCAATGTTTGAAAGAAGAGATCCAAAAAATCTATTGAATAGAGGAATGATCATTAAACGACATGTAATTTGCCCTAAGTTTTTTTGGCATTACCTTTCATCTGTTATGCCGACGGCAAGTCATAATCATGTAAGTTATCCACAAAGTGTAACTCCAACTCCCCCTAACAGTCAAGCAAGTATGTCAAGAATTATTGTATTAAATTTACCTTTTCTGGCATCTTCTGCAAGATATTATGATCTAATTAAGCAGAGTGCCAAGAATGGTTTCTTTCAGAGCAACCATTAGGCGTACAAGGAGGTTTCTCGAATGATCAATTTTAAGGGGCACAGAGATGAACAATTAGTTTTTGTGTAGCATCTTTTGAAAATAATTATATTTTTTTTGATCTTAAATGATAATTTATTAATTTTTTTTTTAATTTCTTTTTATGTAAGGGGACCTACTGTCACTTTAGGATTTACCCCCTACACGTAACCAGCGTCGTCGTCCTCATTGAGGATTAAGACTAGCCTCTTAGTTTACATCATTACATTCATATGTCAAATTTAGAGGAAAATATAAAACTTTTCGTTACTTCTACTTGAAGGTTACCCATAGACCCTTCATATAGGAATGTTACATAGCCTTCTACTTTTATTGCACACACACACACACACACACACCCACCCACACACACACACAAACACACACACACACACACACACACACACACACACACACACACACA